>NC_136484.1:128878003-129083003 GCF_053919585.1 Euprymna scolopes
GCACTAATCAGCAACGTTATAGCAAGTCCATAAAATAATTTTTAGCTATTTTCCTCTGAATAAAAAAGACAAATGTAAAAAATTCCATGAATAAAAAAATACTTCATTCTATCTTCTATTCCTTGTTTTTGAACAATAAATAAAATTCCCATGAAGAAATCTGCACTAATTTAACATCAAAGAATAAATAATTTTTGTTCTAAATTATAGATATTATTGATCCAGGGCAACACTGATCATGAATATACCAACTTTGCTGGTGTTTGTTTCATAGTTTTGACTTTTAGCTGGACACACACACACACAACTTTCATTTATATAATGGAATCAAGATCGCCAGCTATGGAATAGCTGGGAATGTCCTGTCAATTATTAAATTATTTCTCTCTGATAGGCTTATGAGAGAGGTCATTGACGGGTAGAAATCAGAAACTCATTGTATTAATTCTGGCGTCCCTCAGAGTTCCATCCTGGGCCCAACTCTTTTCCTAATCTTCATCAATGATCTCTCAAATCATATTCTTAGATAATTTGTAGACATTTGTGCAGACGACATGACAACCCATGGCGACACTTCAAAGGCCAGCAATGACGAATGGCCAAGATCTTTCTGATTCCCTCTCTTCTGATCTTGGGGGGGGGGGAAAGAGGGTTTGTTAATTTTAATGCATCGAAAATCAAGTTTCTCTCCTTTCATCATAATCTTTCTGATTCCCACCATGCTCCAATTGAAATGAATGGCTCTCGTCTTGGGAAAGCTTCATGTCTTGACAAGCTTCTGAGATAGACCAATGCTCCTGATCTGAAATGGAACACATACATCAAATCTGTTGCCAAGATTGCTGGAAAAATGGTTGGATCACTCTACTGCTCCAAGAAGTATCTTACTGCAAATACAATCCCCTATCTCTAAAAGAGCCAGGTACGCCCTAAAATGGACACGGTTGCCAAATCAGGACAGGAACTGCTTGGTATACTGTATCTTGCCTTGATAGAGTTCAAAACCGGTTTCGAAGTCTAGTAGGTGACGCTCTTTTCTCTTCTTTGTAACCTCTTTCCTAGAGAAGAGACGTTGTGAGTCTGTCTCTGGTCTATTGTTATTTTCATAGCAAGTGTTCGACTGAACTCCAATCCCCTCTTGCCAAACTGTCACAAAAAAACACTGACTAGCTACAACCACTACATATGATTTCCCCACTCTCTATCTGTGCCCAAAATCTAAACGCCGATTCCATAAACAAAGCTTCTTTCCCAAAACTGCTCGCTTTTGGAACACTCTTCTGCTGGCATGCTTCCTGGTTGAATACAACATGGTAGCCTTCAAATCCAATGTAAACAAGTTTTTATTGATCCTACCCTATAAATAATCAAATTCTGCTCAATTTACATCATTAGTAATTACTACATCACTACCTTACATCCATTAACCCTCATCCGCGAGTGACTTTCGGGCCTTGATAAATCCTGACTCCCAAATAAAAAAAAATTATTAAAAAGATCAGTGCACAGGTGAACATCAATAATATGTTAGGCATTTGACTAATGTTGAAAATATATCTGTATCTCATCATCACATTTACTAAAAGTCTAAAACTGTAAAAATAATTCTAAGTATATTAACATGACTGATAAATAGAGTGGTACAGTGTTAATTTTTTTTCTATGATTTCATGAAACTATGATGCCAAATACAAATTCATTACGTTTTTTAATATATACTAGCAGTGTAACTCGGCTTTGTACCGTTCATAACTTTATGTGCATATATATATATATATATATATATATATATATATATATATATATATATATATATATATGAAAAAGTTTAACTCATGTCCAGGTAACCTACATCTAAAATTTCAAGTGTTTAGACCTAAAATTGGCAAAAGAGTTTGATAGAGTCTGCAAAGATCAACTCTTTCAACTTTAACCTCTTGGCAGCCAAATTTTCGCCCAAAAACTGATTAAAAAAGCTTGCTGCGTGTCTGAATACCCTTTATGTAAAATTTCAAATGTTTAGACCCAAAATTGGCTGAAAAGTTTGCAAGAGACTGCAAAGGTCAAATCTTTTTAATTTTGACCCCTTTAGCAGCCAAATTTTCGACCAAAAACCGATTAAAAAACTTGCCCTATGTCTGAATACACTTTATGTAAAATTTGAAATGTTTAGACCAAAAATTTTATTTGGTAGAGACCGCAGAGGTCAAATGTTTTTTTTTTTAATTTTGACCCCAATTTTGATTCCTTAACATTTATAGTTTAGGGCTCAAATCAAATTAAAAAGTTTGATCCATGTCCTAGTAACCTACATCTAAAATTTCAAGTGTTTAAACCCAAAATTCGTGGAGGAGTTTGGCAGAGTTTTCAAAGGTCAAATCGTTGTACTTTGACCCCTTAGCAGCCAAATTTCTGGACAAAAACTGATTAAAAAGATTTTCCCAAATCTCAGTACCTCTTATGTTAAATCTCGAGTCTGTAGACTGAAAATTGACAGAGTAATTAGGTAGGGAAATGTACAGACACACAGACAATTTCACTTTCATATATATAAAGCAAAAAACAATTCAAGTTCTCAGGCATTTAATAATGTTTATATTGAAATTTCGCTTACATTCAGCAAATGTCGAATGATAGCAAAAGGATTAGAAGCACTTACTATCATTTCAACAGTTGAGTTTCCATCTTAGCTTAAGGTATTTACTTGTCTAGTTTCACTGAAGACATGTGATACAATGAAATAATCTGTCTGTGGATGATTATAAAGCTCCCCTTCTTGGGTAGAACTCTTGTAAGGAAATCGCCAAGTGTAACTAGTTTTTAAGAAATTGCTCATTGAGTAAGAACAATTCAAGCTCTTGGGTACTTAACAATGCTGACATTTAAATATCAGTTTCATTTAACAGGTGTCAGATAATAGTGTAGGTGTTAGGTGATGTCAGATACAAATTCATTTTTTTTTTTTCAAATAAAAAAAAATGAACTTGCCTATGAGGTTCAGGCAACTAAGTTGTCCCAAATCCACACAACTGATTTGTTTAGTGATGAAAGCTTTGTATAGGACCATCCACACTTTTTAGAACCACTGTTAACCTTAGTCAGTGCAAATCATTGCCACAAGATACAGCAGACATTAGACTTTGGGTTTTACATCAGAGTTTTCCTTCTCCTAGTTGCATGTCGGTCCTGGATATGACCTAAAACTATATCCGATGGTGAGGCCCCACCTTGCGGGCTTTGGGGAGTGTGGAGCCACCCTTTAATTACCATTGCTTCCAGGTCCACTCTGACCCGGAGTGGTAGTACCTGTTAGGGTCCCAACTATGGGTTGAATAGAATCTGACGTAAAAAAAAAAAATATATACTCCATTAAAAATCGTTCCTCAAAATAACTAGATCCGGCATTAATAACCTGAAAAAGGTTGATATGCCGTAAAACAAAAACAACCAACCAACCAACCTAGTTGCATGTCTTAACGAAGACTGAGCATCTGTCCCAGCGTTTTTTTTTTTTTGTAATGCACTCCCAGATATTAACCTGGAAATTTCTACATTCTAGTACAATACATATAGTACTTAGTATTCTCAAATAGTCACCCATCTTATACTAGCTAGGCTCATCATTGCTTAACTTCAGTGATCTAAAAAGAACCAATGTGTCAACGTGATTATTCAGTCTTTCTTGAATAAATATGTATATATAAGGCATAAAAAATTCAAGTTCTCAGACACTTAGTAATGTTTACATTGAGTTTACATTGAAATTTTCCTTACATTTAGCAGGTGTCAGATGATAGCATAAGGGTTAGAAGCACCGAGTGTCAGTACAACAGTTGACTTTTTATCTCAGCTTGAAGCATTTGTCTAGCCACACTGAAGAGCTTTGATAAAGCGAAATAGTCTACCTGTGGATGATTATATGCTCCCCTTCTTGAGTAGAGCTATCATAAGGAAATGCCAACTATCATTAGCTTTTAAGGCATTGCTCATTGGGTAAGAAAAATTCGAGCTTCAAAGCACTTGACAATGCTTATGTTGAAATTTTATTTACAATCAGCAAGTGCCAAATAATTGTGCAGGTGTTAGACGTGCAGGCTGTCAGTTAAACAGGTGAGTTTAAATTCTGGCTTGAGAAACTTGCTTGTCTAGCTGCTGTGAAGAGCTGTGATACAACAAAACAGTCTGCCCGTGGATGACTATATAGGCGATCATGCATATTAACCTACTCGAGCGTGGTGTACATAAATAGATGGCTGTTTCACTAAAGTTATGTAACCTGTTGACATTACAGAATAAAATATGATGGGCATAGTTAGGCGATAAACGACTATTTTGAGGACAGTTATTTTCTGTTTCAATTCTCAAAGAAATTGAAGAGAGATTCATAAAACTGATCCAAAAAGTACTGATTGTTTTTTGTTTTTTTTCCAAAAAATAACAAATTATTTTATATTTGGACATGCAAAATTTTTTGCTGGGAAAATATTGTAGTGAAGTTTTTTGTAAAAATTGTATTTAATTATTAATTTCAAAATGCACCGTTTTAAAATAATCCTCGTAATAGTCGTCTGTCATCTAACCGTAAAATACCTAATATAAAGCTAATAGGCAGGTTTCTGATTCACTAAAGTTAAACCAGAAAATAAATAAAAAAATAAATGAATAGATAATAAAATAAGAACGAATATGACGATATAGGTGTGATATTAGTGGGTAAAATAAAATTGAATAAACACAACATAAACTGAACTAATTTATAAAAAAAAAAGAAGTCCTATTTGTATATGACATCTCAACTACCTACTCATTTCTGGTCCCGGCTTTACGATGTTTTCCATTTCTGACTTTATTTTTAACATTTTTTTTTTTTTTTGCCCTTTTTTTTTTGGAAAAAAAGATTATATTCTCAAAATATCAAAGAGTTCTACCATCCCGGTTATCTCAAACAGTAAAGCTATTTTACTGCTGTGTATTTCTGATTGATCTGGAAAATAAATGGATATATGAAGACATACAAAAAAAAAACAAGCTCTACATGACCCTCTTTCATTTGTCCATTTTTTGCCCATACGTCACATCATTTTAATACTTGGTTCCCTGCATTGCTTTAACCTTCTTATACTCTTACTCATTTACAAAGCTGATATATTTGGATTTTCAAATGAGAGGTTGTGTCCATAGCATGCTCCCTATAAAACCTTTTAGAACACAGTAATGAAACTGAAATGTATTAGGTTAATAAAAACAGCAATAGTGAGAAGAAAAAGAAATAAAAATAAAGGTGTGTGTGCAGTATGAGACTTTAAATAAATGCATGTTAGATTTTAAAAAAATGATTACATACTTATGCATCATGTTAAAATTAGTAAAAATACCCCCCCCCAAAAAAAAATGACCGAGTAAAAAAATAATTAAAAATAAAAATAAAATTTATTGAATTAATGTTATTGTATTTGTTGATGTTAAAAATTTCTTAAAATCCAGGGGAGGTAACTACAGTCTTTGATTTTGACAAAATACTTGTAGTCTTCCATAAAAAAATAGTTTTAACAGATGTAATTTTTGTCATTTTTATTAATTTTGACATGACACCTAAGTATATAATAGTGTTTTTACTTAATATGCATTTTTTTTTAAAATAAAAACTCATGTAGAAAGAATAGAAAAAATAATAAAATAAAAGTAATAAAATAAAACCAGGCGTTTGAAATAGATATTTTCATATCTACATATAAGGTTGAGCACTACTAGGCAGAAATGTTAAATGAAAAGAAAATTCTTTATTTCAAGAATTGCTTTCATGGTTTCTTCAAAGAGTCTGTTCTCCTTTGAACTGAAGTGGAAGTAGCTCACATATTCACCTCTGCTTATGGAATGGTTGCAAGAGATGGGATGATTAATCAGATGTGTGGCATCAGGAATCGGTAGTGTTAAACATCACTTGTAGTAGTGGTGTGCCTCTAGGTGTAAGGTGTGGGAGATTGTTCACCAGGTGAAATGGGTCATACAGTATGGCTAATGGGAGAATGGTTTTAAAATCAGCTAAAGCTCTATATGAGAGACAGAGAGTTGGTTGTAGGGTGGTTAGCTAAACCAAATGATATGAGAAATATTTGAATTTAGATTTTTTTAATGATGGGACAATTCCAATATTTTTTCTGATTCCAATACAATTGCTAATTCTGATTTAAATTTCTAATTTTGATACAATTACCGATTCAGATTCTTTTAAAACTTGTAAATATTTAGCTAAGGAGTTGTTTTAATTCTTTTTATTTTTGGATTACCGTAAGATCCTTTGAAATATGTGCATATATTTTCACAACCGTAACAAGTACATTTGTGTGAGTAGATTTAAAATCAAAGAATATTTATTATTTTATCATTAGTATTAGTAATGAAAATGTAAGTTTACAAAAAAAAAAAAAAAAAAAAAAAATCATTTTTGGTATGGGAAAATAGGCACAAATTTTCTGATATCACAAAAAGTTCTTATTTTTGCAATTCTCAATTCGAATTAATCGTACCAACACTAGTTGTATTATTTGCCGAATTCAGACTACTGTTCTCATATTGGATGTTATTCTCACAATATCTTAACCAATTTAACCGCTAATCTTCTTCAGTTTCATTTTGTTGAACTCTGGAATCTATATGAAATTTCATACTACACTTTTTATTTAATCCACAGGGGTAGATTATTTTTGTTCCATCAGCCTTGAACGAATAGAAGCCTAAAAAAAATAAAGTTTAAACATTTTATTTTTAGTCAATATCGTCTGTAGTGAGAATTGAACTTTCAACCTTCAGAAGGCTGTCACTAAGAACTAATTGTACCTAACTCGCCAAACATTCACGAGAAACACCCATCTAGCTGAAAACACTATCAATAATTTCCCCCACTCTTTATCTGGGCCTAAACCTAAACGTAGATTCCATGAACAAAGCTTCTTTTTTAGGACTGTACACCTGTGGAACTCTCTTCCGTTTACCTGCTTTCCAGCTGACTACAATATGGTCATCTTCAAGTTCAACGTAAACAAGTCCTTGATGAGCCGTTCCTCTTAAGTTAACAAATTTACCGAATTTCCATTACTAATGATTACTATGATATTGTCCCTTTGACTACTGAACACTCTTTAACCCTTATACTCGAGTGGCCTCTGGGCCTTGATAAATGGTGATTCCTTTGTAAAAAAACAAAAACAAAAAAAAAAAACACCTTTATCAATTGTGTAACATGTCCATGTGGTTCACATCTGATTAAGTTACTGCAAATATTTTAATGAAATTAAAGCATCATCTAAGGTTGAGAGTAGTGGTTCCCAATCATTGTGCCACAGCACATTAGTGTGCCACAGAATAATGACTGGTGTGCCGCGAATAGATAATAGCTAGAAACCATGTTTTTTTATTATTATTATTTTACTGCAAAAAGGCTTTATGAGTGGAAAATATGTTTTATGCTCTTTGCTTTTTGTGTGAGTCGATTTACATGTAAATTTTAGCTTCACTCTTCTCTGCTACACATGTAAAAAAAAGTTTTCAAACTACTGGTCTATAGAATTAAAGCAGCTTAGACACTCTGAGAGTAAAGTTAACTAGAATAAACTTCTGAGGAAGTGGAGTTTAAAGAAATTAGTTCAATAAAATATAATTAAATGAACATCGTTATTGCCTCCTTCATGAATATACCAGTCTCCCAAGAAAAGGATTCTCAAGAATATCTTCATTTTTGGCTCATGAACAAGAGACAATATTAAAAATAGTAATTAAGGATATCAAAAGAATTAAGTGGTCATCAGCAATAGCAAAAAAGTTTTTTTTTTGGTATTTCTGAAAATAATTCTTTATCATTTTACAAGAAAATTAATTTTTCATTCCTTGGCTCAAACTCTCTTCCTAATCTTCATCAATGGTCTCCCAAATCACATTCTAAGATCATTCATAGACATTTATTAAGAGGACACTACCATCTATGGCAACATTTCAAAAGCCGGAAATTACCAAGATCTTACTGATTCTCTCCTTCTAACCTCCTTGAGCACATAGTACTATGGGAAAAAAGTGGCGGGTTAATTTTAATGCATCTAAAATAAAGCTTCTCTTTTTCCATCACCAATCCTCTAATCTTCACCTGACTCCAATTGAAATGAATGGCACTCGTATTGGTTAAGCACCATGTTTTTACAAGCTTCTGGGACTGACCTTTACTCTTGATCTGAAATGGAACACATATCAAAGCCGTTGCCAAGATCACCAGAAAAATGGTTGGATCATTCTACCACTCCAGAAGGTATCTCATTCCTAATGTAATACTCTATCTGTATAAGAGCCAAATACGTCCCAAGATGGAGTACTGCTCTCACATCTGGGGAGGGGTTATTCAGTGCACTCTTTTCTGCTTGGACAGAGTACAAAATCGAATTCGAAATCTGCTACCTCTTTTTCATAGAAAAAAAAGTTGCGAGCCGATCCCTGCTCTATCGTTATTTTCATGACAGGTGTTCGACTGAGCTTTACTCTATGATCTCCCCCTCCCCCGGTAAGTCTTTCACAGCAAACACCCGACTAAACACAACCACTATCAGCAATTTCCATTACTCTATCTGTGTCTAAATCTAAACAAAAATTCTATGAGCAGAGTTTTTTTCCCAGAACTACATGTTTGTGAAATACAACACTGTAGAGCTGCTTCCCAGCTGACTATAACATGGCAGTTTTCAAATCTAACCTAAACAAGTTCTTAATAGGCTGTTCTCTAAAATAAATTAACTCATTCAATTTCCATCATCATGATACCCATTAACCTTTATCCTTGAGTGACATCTAGACCTTAATAAATGGTGACTATATGATAAAAAAAGGTAATAATCAAAACTAGCAGAAATTCCACCGTAGTTGAAAACATTATCACATAAGCAAATAGTAGAATATCTTTCAATGGAATAATCAGTACAATATCAGTTCCGATCAGATTGTGAATGAAAAAATAAATATTTTTGTACACAAATATGAAGAACTGCTTGAGATATATTATTACAAGAAATAAAACTATAGTGAGGCATCACTTTTTTCTATAGATTATAATTTAATCCAAATGACTTTAAAATCAGTTAGTAATAACGATGCAACAATATTTTCTTGATAATCTGATAATTTGACATGCAAGTAATAAGATTTGATGGAAACATGTTACATGTAAACTTTTGCAATTTTTTCATAGTGGTAAGAAAATGGAATGATCTGTAAGGAGTGCGATTGGTGAGATTTGGTTAAAAAAAAAAGTGTAGGATGTTGGCAGATGATATGACAACACTTGCAAAAATATATATATTTCATAAGATAAATATTCTAAATTCATTATGAAATAGAATGTCTCAATTTGTTAAATGAAATAAAATGATTTTTAGATTGTAAATTGCTACAGCATTTCCGAGACTGACTCCTTATAGCCCCCTCCCTCTCTTAAAATTATATATGAAATAAAGTGATGTTTAGATCGTAAACTGCTTCAGCCATTACCGGAAGTTACACCATACACCCCACTCTTAATATATAGCCCTCCCCTCTCTCTTAATAATACAAGTACCTTATTTCTTATTTAAAAATGAAACTACTCGATTTGTTTACATAATTTTCTGTTGTGATAATTTTTCCATATGTCACGGCTAAGAGATTTTTATTTTCATATAGGTGCTATACTGTAGAAGCACATTATTTTCACATCATCGTAGTTTCATTTAAAAATGAAACTACAATGATTTTATGTAATTTTCTGTCGTGCTAACTTTTCTGTAAGTCACGAGTAAGAGTTTATTTTTTATACAGGTACTATACTGTAGAAGCACCTTACATCTTATATAAAAGTCATATTACTTAATAAATAAATATTTCTAAGTGCTGTTACTGATTAGGCAACAATTACTTAACTATAGACTAATCAAGAAATTGGATTGAGTAATGGTTACTTAATTTTAACTATTACTAAACAAAAAAGGAGATAATGTATACAAGGAAATTACTTGGCGTTTTTGGCTAAGATCAAAGTGTAGTATATGTTCTCAGCATTCTAGCAAACTCACCCTTCCCCCTAAAAAAAAAAGTTTTGGTAATCTTTGTCATGAACGCAGTACAGATACCACATTATGGTAAATTTTTACATTAAGTCTAATTTACCGTTCACATTCGAATTTACCATTTATTCTGAAAGCTGTTCTTAACATGAGGAGGTTGGGGGTGTTTATTTCGAAAGCCGTTCTTAACATGTGCAGGTTAATTGTGGAGGTGGACCTAATGTAAAAATACCACTATTACTAAACAAAGAAGGAGAAAATAATGCTTGATAGAATTGCCTTGTGAGAACAAACCAAATACTATTCTTCCCCCTTTGCCTAAACAAAAATGGAGGAGATAATGCCTGGGAGATTACCTTGTGATCATAAAACAGATAATATTCCCCCCAACACGCCTGCCTAAAAAATGTTTGGTAATCCATGGAGGCCTCCAGAGCACTTTTAAAAGCAACATAAAGAACGAAGGTGTGATATTCCCAAAATCACATTAATTAATCAAGTAGTTTGTTTTTTTTTAAACTAAGAAAATCAAAATTTATAATAAAGTGAGATGTGGGCTTTTGATCCACGATGTTTTATAAATAAGGGGGAGACAACTCAATTTGAACTCTCGAGATCAAGATCAGCCTTGTAATGGATATAATTTACTATTAAAATGACTAAAAGTCATAAAATATATGATTAATCTACTTGATCAATTTATTTGATTTGGAGAATATGACATCTCCGTTCCATGACAGGTAAGTACATCATAAAGATTTTTCTGCAAGTTATTGTTTTTTGAATACGTTTAATTCTAAATAAGCACTATAAAATTATTTCGAGTATTGCCAATCAGAACTTTCATGAAAGGTCAGTTGGAATACGGATTATAATTGCTAGACACATTTGAACTATTTGATGAGTGTTAGAGATCAGACAGCAAAATACTTCATGTTTATGATAAGTAACTGCTGAAAAGAGCCCTTTATTTAATCCACAGAGGTAGCATGCTCTCGTTCCATCAGCCATAACCAAATGGAAGCCTAAAGTAATTTGCAGTTGTATTCTGAGTATCACTGGCACTGAAAATTGAACCTTCAATCTCCAGAAGAGTGTCACTTACACTTTTACAGAGTACTTTTATCCTCTACACCATAGATCGTTGTGTAGAATTCTAATATAAATTTTGGAATTCTTAACCTATTCTTGATTTTAGATATACAATTTTATTACTTATCACTACACATCATTACAGATTATTATATATATTTTAATGGTAAAATTTAATATTTATAATTAACGGTTACTCAAAATACGACTGTAAATTATTTAAGACTTCTACCTGGTAATGGTTGACTGAATCAAAGCATGCTGCCCTCATGGTTTAATAAAGGGTTCCATTCAAAATTCAGTGCAATTCCCTGAATTCAACAGAAAGTTTTCTCTAGTTTGACAAGAGACACCTGTAGAAGGTCAGAGGTTACATCGACCAAAACATTGTGAAAATAATTCTCAAAATGAGAACAGTACTCTGAATAATCTAATTATTACAAATTATCAATCCTCATCTAAAAAATCCAGAAGCATAATGTTTCTGTGATCTTTTGTAGTTTTACTGACTTGTTTGTGAGAACAAATTAAAATAATCCAAATTCCAGGGAACAAATAAAACAATTGTTTTGCCTCCTAAAATCTTTTTTTGTCAAATTGTAAGTAATGATTTAAGATGGTGTGCTTGAGGTTTAATTTTCTTCTAATATATAAAATTAATTAAGTCTCTTTATTGTTTGTCATCAGTAATTTTCTTTCTATGAAATCAATATTTGATTCTGGTTTGTCAGTTTTTTGTGTGGATCATTGTAGCAGGTTGTTCGGATGAATAAAAGGTAATTCAATTTAATTATTTTCAGAAAAGGTTTTTGTCATGGTTAGAATTATTTTCAAACAATCGTCATCTAAGAAAAAAATTTTTTTTTAAGTGATGCAACTCTGTATTAGTCCATATATAGTTACTTCCCTTTGATTGATAAAAGAAATAATATTAAAAAAAAAAAAATGCTATAAAACAAATTGCATACCATCAGGCAACGCGGGTGAGAGATTAAATAAATAACACATTTTTTCAAAATTTAAAATATGAATTAATAAAGTGGATAATAAAAATGTATCTTGTTTTTCAGAACCAAAAGCATCCATTAAGACCCCTGACAACCAAGGACTAAAAAACTCCACACGATTTAGGGTTTCAACTTGAAAATATCCTATTCATAAGTATTTAACATTAAGCAAGCAGATAGACACATGCACATAGAAAAAAAAACTAATACATAAAAAAGAAACAGAAAAAAAAAAAAAAAAACACTCACAAATTGTAGGCAATAAACACATTTGTTTGGAAAAGAGCCAGAATATGTTTTGTTTAAAAAAAAAAAAAGAAGGTAGTAACCAAAACAGTTTTTTTAAAGAATCAAGAATCTTGATCCTTGTGTTAAAATGAAATTATTTTAACTCAATATCTTGTTTAGATAACGAAAAAAGAATGAGCATTTTTGCTTCAATTAGAGAATGGAACAAAGATAATAGCGCCAACCTTGCGATGAGTTGTTATTATTCGGGGGGGGGGGGGGGCATGGAAAAAAAATCCGAATGTAGTTCTTTCACAAACTATGCATGAGTATTTTATCGACACACCCAGCCTTGCTCTGTCAAAAAAGAACGAGATGGAAGTGAGGAGGTTTAGAGAGAAACTGACATTTTAAAATGGCTGCCAACACAAACATAATAAACTTCCTGGTACTTTCTAATCTTTAACATTTTCAACGAGATGGGATGAATACTTTTGGTATCCATTTTCCTGATTTGCTCGACCTGAAATATTTTTTATAGACAAGCAGGCTGGCCTGTATGTGCATAACATTAAATACTTATTAGACCATCTTTTCTTGAAATATTAAATTAGAACCTATTTTTTTTTTTTTTTTTAATCTAGGCTTTTTAATTCATGCAGAGTTTTCAATATTGGAGATTCCAAAAACTGCTAAACAAAAGAATTTAACTGTTCAATTAAGTCACATTATTTGATATTAAAAATATACAATTTCACATTATGTATGTGTGTGTGTGTGTTTCATGTGTAAGCGTTTTATAATTTATATTATTTTTTTTATTAAATATTTATTGACTATCACAAATGCATTAGTATAAAGGAATAAGATTGGTTGTTTTGCTTTATATCAACTAGTGATGGGACGATTCCAATATTTTTCCCGATTTCGAAACAATTACCGATTCCATGCTAAATTCCCAATTCCGATACAATTACTGATTCCAATTTCGATTCTTTTTAAATCTCTAATTATTTAACTATAAGATTGCTATTTTACCCGATTTTCGTAAAAACAGTTGTTAAATATGCTGATATTTTCCTAAACGTCAAAATAAAATTGTGAAGGATGATCTCTCGATTTTAGCTTCACTGATTTAAAATCAATAAATATTTATTATTTTATTATTATTACCAGCAATGGAAGATTTTACTTTAAACAAAATCAAATAAAAAAGACAATTAAAAGAATCGTTTTGGCATCGAAAAATTCGAAAAATAGGCACCAATTTTTCCGGTTCCAATACCAATTCCGATACCCGCAAATCTTCCAATTTTTCTGATTTCCGATTTTTCCAGTTCTTGATTCCAATTAATCGTCCCAACCCTTTACAGATTATTTAAAGCTGAATCTGATAATTTTAGAAAAAAGAATTTTTTGGATATCTTCAAATATTTCTTTATGGTGCTTGTGTTATGTTGATTAATCGGACTATTATTCTCATCTTGGACGTTATTAGCACAACGTTTCGGTCGCTGCAATCTGCGACCTTCTTCCAGTGTTGAAAACATGCTTCTTTTTCTCTCAGGAAAAGAGGGTTGGCTCTGCATTACAAGAATTCAAACCGTGTGTTTCAGGGTGGATCCACAGATCATAAAGAAGGTTCAATCTTCAGGAGTCATTAAGATATTTTTTAAAGGCTTTCTTATGACTCAATTTTTTGGGATATCTATGCTAATTGTTTATAATAGTGAAATTTGCCAAAATATCAACATAACACAAGCATTCACATCTCGTCTCAAAATTCAGAATTGCATTTATTTATGGTGTTTAGTTTTAACTTCATATCTTGTAATACAAAAAAGTCTGTGAGCTCTGAAATCAATAACAGCATAACAGCCCTGGCTGCTGATTTTTTTTTTTTTTTTTACTAGGTGGTCACCATTTCTCAAGGCCCGTAAGCCACTCAGGGATAAGGGTTATTGTAAGTACAGTACGTTAGTGTGGATATTTAATAAAGTGTCTACTTAAGGGGGTGGTTCATCAGGAATTTGTTTACGTTGGACTTGAAGACATCAAGGTTGTAGTCAGGAGGGAAGCAGGCAGACGGAACAGAGTTCCACAGGCGTGCAGTTCTAAGAAAGAAGCTTTGTTCATGGAATCTACGTTTTGGTTTAGGCATAGATAAAGAGTGGGGAAAGTTTTTGACAGTAGATTCAGTTAGACGGGTGTTTTTCGTAAAAGATTGGCGAGGGGGGACCAGAGATTGGAGTTCAGACGAGCACCTGCCATGGAAATAACGATAAAACAAAGATAGGCTTGCAACGTCTCTTCTGTGGGAGAGAGGTTGCAGGGAAGAGAAAAGGGCATCCTTCACTAAGCCACAAAGTCTATTTTGTACTCTGTCAAGGCAGGATAGGCTGTTTTTAGCAGCTCCTGCTCAGATATGGCAGCAGTATTCCATCTTTGGACGCACTTGGCTTTTATATAGATAGAGAATTGCATCAGTAGTGAGATATCTTCTGGAGCGGTAGAAGGATCCCACTATCTTTCCAGCGACCTTGGCAACAGACTTGATGTACGTGTTCCATTTCAGATCAGGAGTGAAGGTCAAGCCCAGAAGCTTGTCAAAACCTGGGGCTTCTCCTAGACGAGAGCCATCCATTTCAATTGATGCCAGATGGGGATCAGAGCGTTGATGATGTAAAGATAGGAGTTTGGTTTTAGATGCATTAAAGGTAACCAGCCATGTCTTCCCCCACTGAACCACTAGTTCGAGATCAGAGGAGAGAGAATCAGAGAGAGCTTTGTCATTTACAGCCTTTGATGTGTTGCCGTAGATGGTCGTGTCATCAGCATAGATGTCAACGAATGATTTAAGTATGTGTTTAGGGAGATCATTTATGTAGATCAGGAAGAGAGTTGGGCCCAGGATTGACCCTTGAGGGACTCCAGCATTAATACTGCAGGCCTCTGATTTTTGTCCATCAACCACTACTCTTATGAGCCTATCAGAGGGAAATGATTTAATGATAGAGAGAATATTTCCAGTTATACCGTAGCTGGAGATCTTATGAAGTAGGCCTTTATGCCATACCTTGTCAAAGGCCTTTGATATGTCAAGAGCAATTGCCCTGGAAAGGAAGCCTTTGTCAAGAGATTCACTAATCCTATGAGATATAACCGTTAGCACATCTGCGGTAGATCTTGCAGAACGGAAACCATATTCCATATCACTAAGAAGGTTATTTCTGCTGAGGTGGTTGACTATTTCTCTATTTAATATGGATTCCAGCAACTTACTCATAACACACAGGAGACTTATTGGTCTGTACTGAGAGGGAGATGACTTATCACCTGAGTTCTTAAATACAGGGCATACTGATGAGGTTTTCCAGGGTGTTAGAAAGCACTTCTCCTTAAGGCAACGTTTAAACAGTTTCGTAAGTATGGGAGCAAGTTCTGGTTGAAGCTTTTTTAACACTATAATTGAGATGCCGTCAGGGCCAATAGCTTTACTGGAATCAAGGTTCTTAATTAGCTTGGCGACCTCATGCACAGATATTTGTATGTTACCTAGCGTGTTCTGTGCTATAGGAGGAAATATGGGGAGTTGATGGCCTTCGTCGCATAGGGTAGAATTAACTGCAAAGTTCTTGGCAAATAGTTTGGCCTTGTCTGAAGCTGACAAGATAACCTCTGGTCCGTTGATAATGGTTGGGGTAGAACGCACACTTCTGTTCAGGATCCTATTTGTTATTTGCCAAAACTGGTGGGAACCAAGACGCTGATCAGCAACTTTGGATTTAACAGACTGGGGATATAGCTCTCTTGCATTTTTTATTACTCTTTTACAGTGATTGCTGGCGTTCCTGAAAGCAGCTTTAGTCTCATATGATATGACTGCTGATGTTGTAATGATATTTGTACCCAGGGTAACGCAGAGTGACCTTGCTAGTATGTGACGATATTGTCAGATTGAAAAAAAAAAAAGAAAAGAAATTTACAGGTTTATTAAATATGGTGATAAGCGCAGATACAATTACTCCCAGAAATGTAGATAGTCAAATAACAGGTGTAACGTGTGACCTTGCCAAGATAGTTCATAGCTGGAGTCAGTTATTATTGTTGTTGTTGTTGTGTGTTATTGACTAACACAGTTCTTTTGATTATTCTACAAAAGTCAGTGGACAGTATGAATGACAAAGTTGTCAAAAGGTATTTTCTAGGGTCTGGGAGCGCAGACATCTCTCTGATTTGAGAGAGAGAGAGAGAGAGAGAGAGAGAGAGAGAGAGAGAGAGAGAGAATTAACTTACAATTCTCTCTAATTTAGAAAAGAGAGGGAAAAGGAGAAAGAGGGTTATTGGTTTAAAGTTTCTGTATGTGACAGGGTAAAAGCGAGCCACAGAGATTATCAATATGAGTGAAGGAAAAACACAACATTCGTTTTTGCTCGCATGAGGAGTGCACATCGTTATGGGATAGCTTCCAGATTTGGGGATGCTATCGTAGGTGTGTCAGAAACTGACCTTACGAATGCGTGAAAAAATATTGAATAATTCGACCCCCTGTCTTTCCAAGCTTATAACTACTCGAAAAATCTAATTCAAACCCTAATTTTTTTTCAATTAAAGGAACAAGGACCAAGGTTTCATTTAAAAAAAAAAACAAAAAACAAAAAAAAATCAACGTGGTTTATAAAAAAAAGGTTTTAAACTTCGGACTTTACAGGTAAATTTCTAAAAAAACACTTCTTTTTTTGTTTTAAATTTGAATATATTATTTATTGATCTTTTATCTTCAATTTGTGATATATAAAACTTTGGCACATAAATTAACTATTTACTTTTTAATAGATATTTCAAAATGAGGGGGGCGTGAATAAAAAAAAAAAACGTTTGTCTAAAATATTATATTCGGTTTATTGAAAAGAGCATAAAATTTTACATTGACCATGAAAATATCGTAAAACTTGAATCAATAGAAAAATTTTGATAGATTTTTTAAGTTTAAAAATTGAAAAATACTTAACTCTTAAAATTTAATTGATTTCATTACTGTTTTTTTTTTTTTTTTTAATAAAAAATAATATTTCTATTACTTTTTATACAACTTTAATAGTTTATTTTGGAAGTATAATCCATAAAGAAAATAAACAACCCACTTTTAAATGAGAAATTACGTGTTTTTTATATTTTATTCGCAGTTTTTTTGTTAGGGGTGTAAAAATTCCCCCCCAAATTCTGATACACCTAATGCTGTCGCCAACTAAAACCACTCAGAACTAGAGAACTTAAGAACCAAAAAGCCAATCCAAAAAGATTTAGATAGAAAATATCGTTATACAGTTTTTTTCTTTTTTCAACTCAATATTGTAATCTCTATTCTCATAAGTATTTTTCATGCAGAAAAGGACATCAAATTGTTATTTGCTTTTCTTGCAAAACAAATGATATCTACTGCTCAGTAATACAACTCTGATGACCAATGCCGGAAGATTGCACAATTTAGTAAGATGAGTGATAATCTGAGGGAACAAGTCTCTTTGACAGCTATCATATATATATATATATATATATATATATATATATATATATATATATATATATAATCCAAAAATGGATTTACATTTTTGGATTTTACAGTCATTGGATACTTTACTATTCACCAGACTATCCATTCACATGAAATCACCTTTTTCTTCACCCTATTCCCTATGCTTTACTTTTTGTTATCAAGTAAGATCTTTGACTTACTTGCAGTTTCATCAAATACTTTTGTATGCAAAATCCGATCCCGCATTTTGCTAATTCCTACCCTCTGATGAGAAGGAAAGTATTTCTTCGAAACTCTGCGGATTAAGAACTATCCACTTATTTAGTATTTCCTTTTCAAATTAAATATGTTTTTAACTCTTTTTCAAAGTGTTTTTTAACATGTTTTATTAACTATTTGCTCTTATTATAAGCTCTATCTCCTATTTGGTTTTATCGAGCTTTTACATCTGGTTGAGATTACTTTATAAATATTAATTCTTTAATATTTATAATATACTTTAGTTTTACCATCTTGGATCATTTTGGTAAATTTAATTGTAATTTTTATTATTATTATATATATATATATATATATATATATATATATATATATATATATATATATATATATATATATATATATATATATCCTTTAATAGGATAAACTTCACAATAAACACTGCTACTTTTTATAAGACAACCACATCGTTACATTAATTATAAATAAGGATAAACAAACGTCCTACGGAGAGAGAGAGAGAGAGAGAGAGAGAGAGAGAGAGAGATTTTAGTGGTATAAAGTTATTATTATTATTATTATTACCTGTGTCTACATATATATGTTCTTATTAAAAATAGTAAAAAGAAAATATGAGAATTATCATTATTTTATCAGATAATTCACTTCCTATCTATTTTTGATTCACACAAAAAATATTATATATATATATATATATTCCCTGTTAAAAAACTAAAAACCATTGAATTTCAACGAGATTGTTGATAATGCTCAATTAAAAAAAGAGCAAGATATTATTTTATTCAATTTAGGTAAACAAAATTACCATAAGTTGCTACAATAAATTTACTGTTTCAATCTTAAAAGACATTGTAACAAAAGACCTCTGGTCTTATTCAAGGTCAGTCATTTAATGAAAACCTATATATATATATAGATATATATATATATATATATATATATACACTACGTGTTAAATTATTAACGAGATAACATTTTTTTACATATTTTAGAAACTTAATGGTAGTTTCGTATCAAAAGCTTCAGAAACGTTGGCAATGCTGATCTGCGTGTACTGTGAAATTTTCGTACTGTTCCGTGAAATGTAAACAACTTGCCATCGTAATTGCTGAATCCACGGTATTTGTAGGTATGTCAAATTATCAACAAGGCAGTTTGTTTCATCAATAAAATGGGTCATAAACGTGGTTTGAGCAGTTGTGAAAAGAGTAATATTACAGAACAGCTAGCAAAATGTAAAACTACTCTCAAAATATCGAAAATTATAGGAAGGTACCATCAAACTGGGAAGAACTTTGTCAAGAACTCTACAAAGGTGCGTAAGAGAGCTGATAAAGGTAAATCAAGAGTTGTTTCATGCCGTTCTCGGCTCTGAATTAAATGTATTGTTGTTAAGAACCCTGGGCAGACAAGTCGAGAAGTCTTTGACCAAGCTGGATTAAAGAATGTCTCAAAAAGTACTCGATGTCATCTTCTGAAAGAAGTGGCAAAGTCTGTTAAGCCTGTGACAAAGCCTCCATTAAAGCAACATCACATACAAAACTGATTGAAATGAGCAGAGGACAACATGAAAACGAATTTTTTCAAAGTTTTGTTCACGGATAAAGTGTGTGTTACTCATGATGGCCCAGATAGCTGGAGCAAGGGATGAGTCCTAGATCGGCGACATGATCATCAACGTTTAAGGTGTCAACAAGGTAATGGTGGGATAATGATTTGGGCTGGGATTATCGGACATACTTTAGTTGGCTCATGAAGAGTCCCAGAAGGCGTAAAAATGACGTCAAATGCTTACATAGCTTTTCTGAAGGAGTGCTTTGAACCATGGCTGAAGAAGCAAATGTTGACGTTCAGAAGAACCATTATTTTTATGCAGGACAATGCTCCCTCCCATGCAGCAAACAAAAGCAAAGAGTATTTGCAACAACTGGGGTTCTCTGGGCTACAGAAGATGGAGTGACCTGCAAATTCACCAGATTTGAACCCAATTGAGAACCTTTGAAGTATCATGAAGCGATGCCTATATGCAAGTGAACACCAATTTAAGAGCAAAGATGAGTTGTGGGATGCTCTCCAAGAGGTATTGCAAGGAATAACTGTTGACGAAATCACAAATTTAACTAATTCTGTGGACCAACGTCTTTTACAAGTCATTCATAAAAAAAGGATCGCATATCCCCTACTAATTATGTCAACGTAGAAATTGCTATGTAGTTATTGTGCTCTAAGCATTTTTCCTAGTTCATTTAATGTTTAAAAATTATTTCAATAAACAAGTTATGGGTATATTGTGTTTTTTTCTCAACCTTGTTAATAACTTGACACACTGAAATCAACAGATATTCCTATATTCTGCCATAGTTTCGCTAATACTGCTTTAAATACTTTTATTTTCTGACTGGAGTAGCTGAATAGTATTGTAAGCACTTTCTCAAAGTTTCATGGATTTTTATTCACTTGTTCCTTAAATATTTTTAAAAAATGTAAACTCGTTAATAATTTGATATGCAGTATATATACTAGCAGCCTGCTCGGCATTGCCCGATTGTAAAATACACTTAAATATGATATTTTGATTAATGCAGATTTCGTATTTATTATTATATTATATTGGACCCAATATATAGAAATGATTTAAAAAGTTAAAAAAAAGAAAAATGACTTGTGCACCACTACTGAGAATTGAAACCAAAACGTTTAGCTTACAATTTACTTTTTCCTTTGATGTTAATACCTAAGCTATGAAGACATGTTTGCTGCAAGGCTAAAAATTAAAACATGAACCATGAGCTATTATATTATGCATAGATATTCATAATGCAGTCATTCGACCTTCACCAGGCAAATTCCATTTCTTTAATTTTCACATTTTGTACCGATTTTCCCTGGTTAAAACCCAAATATAAAGTTTCGGATGGGTTCGAATACCTTATATATTAAGTTTCATGTCTTTAGACCAAAAACTGACAGAGGAGTTTAGTAGGCAAAATTTTTTAAACAAATATATGCATAGATAAATATATATAGAAAGAGGTTTGTGTTTACAATTTGTGTTTTATGCAAATATTACACAAGTATAAATCATATAGAATATCTTCATGAATATAATTACACGTAATAGTTAACTAAAGATGATCATCCCATAAGAAATCAAAAAAACTAATAGAGAATTAATTAAAATGAATGTTTAAAAGAATATACAAATTAGCTACATCTTTTGCAGAAAAATGCAATTCCACGACCCATATATAACAAAGTTGTATTTTCTTTTTAAATAAATAGAAAAAAGGGTTAATATGAATATTAATACACAAAAAACTCACATATATATATATATATATATATATATATATATATATATATATATATATATATATATATATATATATTGAAAAATGAGGAATAAAAGTTATATATAACTTTCTTATATCACTGAACAATAAGTTAAAGGGAGAAAAAAAGAAAACCCTCTAGGCCATGGCATTTTGCAACTAAATGCTTCTCATCTGAAGAGGAGAAGGGCCATACTTATACGAAATGCAAATATAGATAGAAACTAGCCTAATAATATTTAGATATGAAATGAGAATTAAGGAATAGGATAATACAGTAAATCATACTTAAAAAGTATCAAAAGTAGGTACAATATATCAGAATAAATTGGAAGGATAGTATATATGTAAGTGCGCTGAAAAAAAGAACTCTTTAACTTCCGCTTATGCTCTCTGGAAGAAGTGAATAACTTCCTTTGAGCTTTCTTTCTTTTTTCTTTCTTTCAATAAATCAATGGCAGTAATCATAGTGGGTCGTCCCTGCATAGTTTTCAATAAAATGAAGCTTCTTTCAAGCATCCTCAGACTTCAGCTTTTTCATTACAATTTACTTTACCGAGAATGAAGAAATACTTGAAGTCCGAATGTTTGGATTTAAACCCCACGAAAATGGACGCTGCCGACACTTGGTGACACTGAAAGAGGTTGTTCACTATATTCCTAGAGGCAGTTAGAAGTTCACAACTAAAAGACAAGTTAAAACTCAATTTATTAATTAACCTGTTAACCTGGTGTCTCCAGCAATATTCAAACAAATTTCTGACGTTAATGACTACCTGACAGCCATGAAGGAAGTTTTTTGTTCAGCTTAAAAACACTATCTTCTGCCGGCATTTATTGGCAACTTATCACCAACAAACAAACGAAAGTGTGGACCGATATCTACAATCCTTGAAAGAACTCACCAAGGACTGTAGTTTCAAGACCATGACGGCGATATAAGCAGGGGATGAGTACATCAGGGATGCATTTATAAATGGAATTTTGTTATCTCACATCAGACAGTGGCTTCTGGAGAGCAAGAAATTCAACTTACATACTGTGTACGACCAAGCTCTCACATTCGAGACAGCCCAAAAACAATTGGTAACATACGCTCTGTTGGACTCCTTGACTGCGTCTATATCCACAACTAAAACAGAAGAAGAAGATGACCAGTCTAGGTGTGAGGAGCAACCCACAGTGGCACTCTAAGGACAGGAATGCTTTTTCTGTGGAAACCCAAGACATGATTGGGAGAGGTGATCCACCAGAAATTCAGTATGTAAAAACTGTAAGAAGAAGGGGCATTTCGCACATGTCTGCAGATCTCCAACAGCAGCTACTATAAATTACGATGAGTCTCTTCTGGCTTCATCAGTTCCTTCTTTGAATTTCCTGAAGAGTCTATCTCATTCGTTCTTATGGGTAAAAATCAAAGGCGAACTTATGAGGATATTCGTCGATACTGGGGCTGAAAATTTTATCCATCCGAATAAAATTAAGATATTTAGGTTAGCAGTCACGTCAAGTTCTGAGAGAATTTTGATGGCCAGCAGTTTCTGTTCATCCTCTACTCTTGGACATTGTGTTGTATCTCTAATTCTGAATGGAAGGGAGTAAGTTAATGTCAAGCTATTGATTATGACTAACCTATGCAGTGATATTATTCTTTGGCATAAATTTCTAAACCAACATCCTTCAATAGAAATACCTTTCAGAGGACCCCTTCTCCCTCTCTCAGTTTGTGGACTGACCACCATTAAAAATGTTCCTTACCCTTTTCTCTTTACAAACTTAACCTCAGACCGTCACTCAATAGCAGTTAAATTCAGGAGACATACCCTACCTAATACTGAATTTATTTAATCAGAAATAACCTATATGCTAAAGGAAAGTATTATAGAGCCCTCTAAATATTCATGGCAAGCCCAAACACCTGTAGTGTTTCCTGAGAATCAGAAGGGACTTGTTGTGGATTATTCTCAAACGATAAACCGGTCCACTCTCCTAGATGTTTATCCTCTTCCTCGAATGGAGGACATGGTAAATGAGATTGCCACTTACCAAGTGTTTAGCACTCTTGATTTAATAAGTGTTTATAATCAAATTATCAGAAGAACAAAAATACACAGCCTTTGAAGCTTCTGGATCCCTCTACCAGTTTTGTCGAATTCCGTTTAGAGTAAAAAATGAATAGCAAGCCTCCAACCAGTCATCGATTATATTATCAAATGAGAAGATCTCTGAGGAATCTTTGCCTACATCGACAATGTTACAGTTTGTGGAGAAAATCAGAATAAGCATGATACTAATTTAAAAAGTTTTATGAAGGCTGTGGCAAAGTATGAACTAACACTGAATGAAAGCAAATGTCACTACTTTCTTGCTTCTCTAGACTTGCTTCGGTATACTATAAGCAAAGGTTTGGTAAAGCCAGACTGTGATAGATGGAAGCTAGAACTTGCCTGTTTTAGCTATGATATTGTCTATCGCCCAGGGAAACAAAATGTTGCTGCAGATGCCTTGTCTCGAATTTGTCCTTCTACTGCCTCTGCTGACAAATTACACCTCTTGCACACAGATTTATGCCATCCGAGGATAACCAGGATGCTACATTTCATCAGAACCAAAAATCTGTCATACTCTGTTAAAGTTATGAATGCCTACTGGGTCTGTTCCAAAGTAAAACCTAGGTTCCTTAAGGTGGCACCTCAGAGTCGTTACCTTGACATCTCTATTTTCTTTAATTGCAGATTTGGCAACTATTGGTTATTTTAAGTTCAGCTTAGTTTAGCAATTTATCATGAAGAGACAGAAACCCAAGCAATGTTTGCAAATGATATAATCAATTTACTGAGAGAAATATTTGATTTGGCCAAATTTGGCCACTCCATCCAGACCGTCAAGAGTAACACGGACCTCATCCGTAAATAAAACATGTTGGAAATTCATTTTCATGTAATTCTGTACCGAAGCCATTCGTTTTTCCCCATGTTGTTTGCTCAATGGAGACATTGGAAAAGGTTTGATGTTCCTTGCCATCTCATTCAACACATTGCATCAGGCCTGCGATTCCAGCTCTTGCAAAAATGGAAGCACTGGTGCTGTTCGGGTTTCAATTGACTTCTTTACAAATTTTCTGAATATCACAATCTGAAAAGTTTCTCCTGGTGCCCTTATCATTTCTGAATTTGGTGTTGGGGTTTCCAAGATTTTTGGATCCCTTTCCAGCTCTATGGAAAAAACTTTGATCGAAAATCCTTCTGCAAGTCCAGCAACAATCCTTGGATTTTTGATAACCTTCAAACACCTGTTTTTTTGATATTGTAAGAGATCTGCAATAAGGTGATGGACAGTATAAATTCCTTGATAATAAATAAAATGCCATAACTTTGTAAATATTGCATGAATTTAAATAAAATTTTGGGAAATAACTAACCTTGAAACAGTCATTTGATGATATAATTTTCATTTTTGTATGATGTATATTTAGTAAAATATCAATATTTCACTAATCTGCACTAAAGCAACTGATACAGTTTATATATGGATATATCTATACTTGTAGCCAAATTGAATATTGAAATGCTCATATCTTTAGTTCTATGGGACAAAACTATATGAAAATTTGCAGGCTTTTTGAAGATTGTAATACTTATCTATGGGTACATTTTTATGACAATTGGTAAAAAAGAACCTATATTTGCAAACCAATAAAATATGCCCTAATTTGCCTACATTTATATATATAGTGTCCTGACAAGTCAGCTTTAGTTTTGCCGCTTTGGGATGAATTTTGCTTAGGTTTTTTAAAATTTTTTTTTGCTTGGTTGTCTCCCCAGTTGCCTTGCCAGGCCACTAATATATATATATATATGATATTCACCGAAATCAGAACTTTGGCTCATATTTCTCCTATCAAATTTGTGATATGGGACCCACACCCAATTTATTTTAGTTTTCCTACGTATGTGTGTAAAACAATTTAATATTTAATAGAAAATATAAGAATCGTTATTTTATTTTCATTGTTTTGATAAAATATTTTCATTATTTTTCCAGAATAAAATATGTCCGATGAATGATTTACTACAAATACTCCAATTCTAAAGGTAACTTCATGGACATATATTTTCGATTAGATATTAAATGGATTTTAATGCAAATATGTCATACACAAGTAGGTCAACTAAAATAAATTGTTCAGGACTAATTTTGCAATCATATTTTCTTTAAAATCTTTTATGCTACCAAGAATAATCATTGCAATATTTTTGGCATAATTTCAGGGTATGATCACAAAAATTTGGACAAATATATTTTAGCCAGGGATGATAAGAATGAACCAATCATGTGCCAGAATTGCTGTATAAAATATATTGAATCTCTTTAAATTTTTCAGACGTAGCTTTTTGTTTTTACATGAGAAGGTAGCTATACTCTGCTGATCCTGACTGGATTAATACTACCATTATTTATCTTCTCGGACTGGATTGATGCTGCCAATTTTTGCTAGGGACAATTACATTTAATATTTGTTATTGGATAGTTTTCTTTTCTTTATGATAGAATTATTTCTTTTGTCATCTGTTTTAGGATTATTTTTCTATTACAATAATCACTTTACACTAAAGACTGATCTTTACTCATAAATGTTATAACTTATTGAATAAACTAGCCTGAGTGCCCGGCGTGCCCGGGAGTTTGGAGGTGTGTGTTGAGCAAAAAAAAAAAAGTGGTAGTAGGCAGGCAGGCTCGAACCCGTACTGCAAAGGAGGAAAAGAATGTGAAAAAAAAGTGATGTCTTTGCCGTTGTGCCCATCACCAAACAGGAAGTGGCGAAGGTTTAAATTAAGGCTAGTCAATCGAAAAGAGGGGATGACTTTCGAAAATATTGCCGAAAAAAGCAACCCCTCCCTGTAGAAAAGTGCCCAGTTAAGAGTGAAGGAATTAATGTTTCTAGCCAATTTTTCAATATTTGTCGTCCGAAGGGTCGAGCTTCAAAGCAATACTGGTCTCGTGAAAATCTGTCGCCTCTGTCGAAAGTTTTAGGCAGATATACATACATACATACATACATACATACATACATTTAAACAAACAGTTTAGATTTATATAATAGATGATGTAATTTTATGAATTTTTTTTCTTTTTTGCTTGAACAACAAGAGAAAATAAGATTCCTGTGTAATTGTTGTTTCATATTCTTCAAATTGTTTCATCACTACAGAATGGGAGTCTGAGCCTGAGGCAATTCATTGCTTTAGGAGTTGGAGCAACTGGAGTTAAGCATTTTACCTTTGTTTCACGTATTTTTCATTGTGTACTTGTATTTGCATGGTGACAGCATTCAACTGGGGTGGGTAGAGTCGGCTCCAAGTGAATTTGCTACGTCATGAGTCAAGGCAGTTTATCCAGATCTGTCCACATACTTTAGCCATTTGCAAATCCATCATCGCACACCAAAGGCGTGAGGGCTATCATAGCTTTCAAGTCAGCTTTGACCATTGTGAACCACATCCTCAATTGACCACCACTCTTCTTGAGCTATCACAGCAGCAGTTTTGGTGCTATTGCTTTGTGAATCAAGTTAGTTGGTGGACAATGAAGTGTGTGCCCAAACCATTCGAGCCTCCTGATAAGATATACTTCAAGCCTAGAAAGCTTACACCTTGCATAGATTGTGATATTTGGAATATGATCAAAGATACGAATCCCGAGAATGCATCAAAGACACCATTGATTGAAAACTTCTAACCTTTGAACATCAGCTACTCATTGAGGAGAGAACGATCATGTGAACAAGAGCTTGGTAGAAGTGGCATTTGGTCATTAGCTGGATTTCTTTTTATGACCAAAGGCGATTATGAAACTGACACAAAGCAGAGCAAGTACTGTTGATTCTAATTGAGATTTCATCTTTTCCTTGCCTTTTGGCTATTGCGTCATATATTACATGTTTAACAAATAGCATGTATCACCTTTTAACATTGTTTTTGTAAAACATTGTTCACTAAAACATAACAAACAAAACATTGAAGGAATAGAACAAAGCTTACTAACTCTTTAAAATCAAACACTATTAATAAACTAATCACTGTGCCTAAATGATTAGTCTAATCTATATATCTATAAAAGTGAAAGTGTCTGTCTGTCTGTGTATATTTCCCTACACAATAACTCTGTGAATTTTCAGTTTACAGGCTCGAAATTTGATATACAGGGTAGTGAGATTTGGAAAAATCTTTGTAATCAGTTTTTCGCCAGAAATTTGGCTGTTAAGGGGTCAAAGTTCAACGATTTGACCTTTGTGAACTCTACTAAACTCCTCTGCCAATTTTGGGTTTAAACACTTGAAATTTTAGATATAGGTTCCTTGCACATGGATCTAAATTAATAACTTGATTTGAGTCCAAAACAATAAATGTTAAGGGGTCATAATAGGGGTCAAAGTTAAAAAAAATTTGACCTCTGCGGTCTCTACCAAATTACTCAGGTAATTTCTGGTCTAAACATTTGAAATTTTACATAAAGAGTATTCAGAGATAGGGCAAGCTTTTTAATCGGTTTAGGTCGAAAATTTGAGCTACAAATATATAAATCTATGTATGCTTGTATGTCTGCCTAAAAGGCGACGGATTTTTACAAGATTAATATTGTTTTGAAGCTCGACCCTTTAGATGACAAATACCGAAAAATTGGCTAAAAACATTAATTTCTTCATCCTCAACTGGGCACTTTTCTACAGGGGGGGGGGTCGCTTTTTTCGCCGATATTTTCGAAAGTCATCACCTCTTTTCAATTGTCTAACCAGTCTTAACTTAAACCTTCCATTTGGCAGTAGTCATAACAGCAAAGACGTCACGTTTTTTTCACATTCTTTTCCTCCTTCGCGGTATGGGTTCGAGCCTGCCTTCCTACTACCACTTTTTTTTTTTTTGCTCAACACACACATCCAAACACCTGGGCAACGCCGGGCACCCATGCTAGTATATATATATATATATATATATATATATATATATATAAGTCTAGAAGTTCTAGTCTGCAGCTTTCATGGTTTGTGTGAGCTGCATCATCGTTTAATTGTGGAAATAATTATATATCATCGCCACTAAAAAAATCTTATATATATATATATATATATAAGAAAAATGAAAAAATCAAAATTATTTATATATTAATAAAAAAAAAGTGGTAGTAAGCAAGCAGGCTCGAACCCATACCACGAAGGAGGAAGAGAATGTGAAAAAAAAGTGACGTCTTAGCCATTGCGTCCATCGCTAAACTGGAAGTGGCGAAGGTTTAAATTAAGGCTAGTCAATTGAAAAGAGGAAATGATATTCGAAAATATCAGTGAAAAAAAGCGAACCCTACTCGTAGAAAAGTGCCCAGCTGAAGCTGAAGGAATTAATGTTTTTAGCCAATTTTTTTATATTTGTCGTCCGAAGGATCAAGCTTCAAATCTCATAAGAATCTGTCGCCTCTGTCGAAAGTTTTAGGCAAACGTACATACATACATTCAAATAGACAGGTGAAATTTATATTACACATATATGTGTGTGTGTGTGTGTGTATTTGGACAGCATTTTTTCTTTGATAACACTAATATTCTTATACAATGTAACAATAAAAATAAATTTGAAATACTCGAAGTTATACTAATAAAAACTAAAAAACTTAGCATTAACAAAATAAAGTTTACTAATAGCCTTAACTTTTTCAAGTGTTTATGAAAAAAAAAAAATAATTTATTAACCAATGAAAATTAAGCATCCATAAATATAAATAGTAAAAATCCAACCAGTTTAATTAATCTCTGAAGGTGAATCCAGAAGAATTTGAAAGTACTTGGACAAATCAAAGTTATGGTTATTACATCAGCCAGTTCCCACCTGAAGTAAAGACTACAGTACGAAAAATGAAAAAGATCTAATGTAAAATTAATAGACTAAAACGTCTATTCAATTTAATGAAGTATGCATTATATATATATATATATATATATATATATATATATATATATATACACACACTAATGGGGGGGGGGCTAGCCTTGTCGGATCATGAAATACACTTAAATATATTTTAATTCATGCAAAGTTTGTATTTATTATTACAGAGCCAATTCTTTATCGAATGCATAGTATTGATTTCAGAAGTTGAAAAAGTGATTTGGGTGCCATCATCTAGAATCAAAACCAAACTATTTAGCACACCATCCGCATTCCTTACTGATGTAGCTATTGAGAGATAGGTAAGAAAGATTTAATATTAAAAGACTTGAAGAAATGAATTCAATTTGGGCATGCACAGAAAGAAATAGAAATATGTCAGCAAGTTGAAATGAACAGTTTGCATTTCAACTTGCTGACATTTCTGTATGCATTACTCATCCATCCAAACAAAGATTTTACTCGTTATGAACCATCCTTAGTGTATGATTACTATTTCTTGTTAATTTCAGTGTTATGTGGCTAGTAGTTTAAGTCTATCAGTTAAATACTTACAGATACATGCACATACATCTACTGTTTTATTTATTCAAATTAATACCTTAAATCTAAGTTAAAATACTTCAAAGATGTCAAGTCATTAATGCTGTCAGTTATCTCCCTTTAATAGAACTCTTCACTGACATTACTCTAGTAATGAAAAGAATGCTTCAACTTCTTTCTTCTCACATAGATAATGCATAATGCTTCGGGTCACAACTCATGTATGTTTTAATAAATGAATGTAGTTCTTTTATTACTTCAGCAAAGTCAACACTACGTGGGCCATTTTTGAGATTTTTTTCTTGTGATTGCGGTATGTTGTTGGTCCTGTGCAATTCTAGGAGGTTCTATAGTGAGCTGTTTATACCTACCAATTCGCTTTGTCTAGATCAAACACACAGACACAGAACAAGCTGTGTGCAGTAGCACACAAGCATGGAGCAGAGCTGGTGCAAACATCACATAACTTTGATACGCATGTATTTCCGGTGACCTTTGACATCAGCCTTCCGTCCTCTTCTCTTTTTTCTCTTTTTTGCTTGACACCAAGCAGTGTACATGTGTAAACCCACACGCTTCATAAGTGTACAACTCGAAGAACAGCAAACAGAAACATGAGGTAGGCTTGCATATTTTTTTATAAACATTGTTACCTGTAATATGCTTACACGTAGAGCTAATACAATATGAACAATCCAAGACTTATAATTAAGCTACATATCGCTTGTGTAAAATATGAACTATAACCTCTATTTGTGCACACTTCCACAGATGGTCAACATGTATAAGCCACAATCACACATCTTTACATGACTACCCAATTATTGCACTAATGTATGAACTTTGTTTTGTTTTAAATAAATAATGTAGTTTTTTATATATACTGGTATAATGGTTTTCTTTATTGGTAAGTCGTGAACATGCTTATTATACCCTCGCAACAGTTCACCTTCTCAGGCTTTGCTTTTGAAAAGGAGTTTGTTTATTGCTAATCACCTGAAACGCCTATACTAGGAAATGCTGACAGGGCTTCCCAGCCATATTTTGCAGGCCACAGTGCTCTGCATGTAGGCCACTGGCTCTTCAATCCCACTTGTGTCACATCATCGTGTCATGAGAGAGAGATAAATAATCTTCATCATTTATATCATAAAGGATCTCTTCCTAATGTTTTCAACCTATTTTAGAAGATCATGGCCTGATGTTTTTCCTTTGTAATGTTATAAATACTTGTCTAGTGTCTGTTTGTAATGTTATTTAGAGTGCATGGAGACAAGTAAGTTCCACATAGTTTTAGCATATATATAAAAAGTATTACAAATGAAAGAAGAAGAATTATTAGGTATAGTTAGACTTTTCAAATTTTATGAACCAGAGCCAAAGTCACACTTCTAAAATATCATGAGTCAGAATCAAAGTCAAACGTTTGAACTACAGAATCCTGGTTTGTTGACACGAACTAAATTTTACAAAAAAAGAAAAAAAAAATTAGATCAGAAGGTCCTTCCTTACTTGTCCCCCCACAAGATCAGAGTAACACATAAGAAAATCCAGCTCTGCAAACAGGCTTTTTTTGAACCGGGAACAAAAATAGTCTAGAAGGACTTTTCCTTCACTAAGGACAAAAAAGAAAAATGAAATGTACTATCAGAACAGATACTACACTTTGTTCTTAGTCAAAAGGATAAATTTTATATGCACTGATGTAATTTTTTCCTTAGCTATTATTATTTAGTTTTAGAAATATGGAATTGTATTATATTCAAATCATATTGCACAAGAAAATTTATATACATATTTTTTTATTTCTAAAGACTATTACTTGAAAATTGAAAAACGATTCACAATCCTAAAAGATAAAAAGGTCATTAAACGACTACAAATCAAAAATCAATGAAGTTGTTAATAGATATATTTATAAAAATAACAATTATCAATAATTAAGGTTGCTTAGTAGATTAACTTAATATATGGAGATGAATCAAGGGAGGTAACTCTCACAAATGACATTTAGAAAAAAATAAAAGTTTGATAGGATTAAGCATTTTCTCATAAAATCATAAAAGCTTTAACTTAGCATAAACTATTTTAAAGTTTCATTCTCCATTTTATGACATGTCAATCGCCTATTTGATTATTTAATGCTAAAACAAAATATTTATTGTAAATGTTGTTGTATGATATTCACCCTAAGTGGATTGAACCAGCTTCCTCCAAAGGCCAAAAGAGAAAGTGTCAACATAATATTAAATTCACAGGCGGCCCTCAGTCGCCTGTAATGTTTGGTGCATTTTTGGTCAGGAAGCCAGTATTTTCAGACAGCCTGATCTGGTAGCACCAAATGCCCTAACAGGTATTACCATTCTGGGTTAAAGTTGACTTGAGAGCAATGGTAACTAAGGGGCAACTCCACATTCTCCACAGTCCCCAAATGGTGCCTCACCAATAGATGTCTTTTAAAGTCATACCCAGAACCTTTATTGTAAATGAATCATTGAATACAAACAGAGAAAAATTATAGATTCACACCGATTCTGATTGTATTATTTGTGCACTAGCAAGACCTCATGGAAATTCCATGGTGCCTTTTACATCAATTTGTATAATTTATGGTTCAGAATTTTTGAGATGAGGATTGATTATTCATGTTATTTTGATTCTTCGGACGACTGTTCTCATCCAGGGTGTCATTTTCACAACGTTTTGGTCGATGTAAACTCCAACCTTCTTCAGCTGTATCTTGTTGAACTTGTGAATCTTTATGTTGAACTCGAGAATCTGCATAGAATTTCGAAAGGGACCCTTTATTTAATCCACAGGAAAGTATATCATAGACTGATGACAAAACCTGCATCCATGAATACCTGGACATATCATATAAGAGAGAATTTAAGATGGTCGAATCTTGCCAAATAAAGAAATTGGAAACTCTAAAAGCTAAGAATGTAAGATTCCATGTCCACCATTCATCAATAAGAGCTATTGTCAACAAAAGTAAACAGCTAACTTCCTTGGTGCTCAATAAAGGTCTCAACTTTGCTACATCAACCAGTCTATATTTAGATATGATAGTCAATAGAGGAGGCAGCCTTGAATAAACCTAAGGCACAAAAAGATGAGCTCACGTGGAAAGTGAAACAAACACAAGAATTCCAAGCCTCCTAAGCTTAAAGAAAGGCTATTAGCCATCAAGTTACTATGTAGTTATGATGATATTATCATACTACCAGCAGACAAAGGCAATGCTACAGTGTTAATGGATAGAGAGGAGTATTGCAAGAAATTGACAGATCTACAACTTTGAAAACAGAAAGGAAACTGTCACAGATCCTCAGTATGACCAAGGACCTAGTAGCACCTGCAAAATACAGGCAGCTAGTTCAGCATTACAGCAAACTACCACACTTGTACGGCCTTCCTAAGATTCATAAAGACAGTATTCCATTAAGGCCCATTGTCAGCAGCCTAAGTTTAGCATGCCATCCATTGAGCTTATTCCTGGTAAATATAATCACCCCAACCATAGGCAAATCCCCATCGCATGTCAAGAATTCAGCTCACTTCATCAAAATAATCAACAATGCTTCCATTCATTACAACCAGATGGTGAATCTAGATGTAGTGAGTCCATTTGAAAAAGTATTGTATCTATACAATTCACAATAGAAAAAGAACATAACAAATTATCATTCCTAGATGTGTTGGCAACCCACATTGGTCAGGGGTTTATGTCATCTTTATATCGAAAGCCAATTTTTGCTAAACAGTATCTAAACTTCAACCCCCATTATCCATATAATGTGAAAAAAGGAATAATTCATTGCCTACAACAACGAACAAAAGCAATATCTAGTAACAATAATACATATCAAGGGGAGATGGACAGTTAAAAAAAAAAATCTCCATCCAGGGTGCATGACATCAGTTCCAAGAAATCTAGTTCAAACACCAAAGGATGCAACTGAAAAAAAACTCCAAAAAACACCACAGTTTGTATACCATACATGAAGGATCGGTCTGAAAAATTCAAGGAATATGTAATCTATATGACATCAGGACAGTATTCAGTCAAGCCCCCCAATGGAAAAATTCATGACTAAGAACTGTATGTATGAGATTCCATGTAAATGCGGAAAACTATACATAGGTGAGACATGTCGTTGACGAAAAGTAAGGTTAGAAGAACATCAGAAAGCTATAATATATGGAAAGATTGAAAAGCCTGGTATAGCTGACCACATATATAGGGAAACAGGGAAACCATCTAATCTTATGGGATGAAGTAAAAATTATAGACAGAGAAGATTGGCGGGAAGTAAGATGCCTATAAGAAGCAATGCTTATGCTGGGTGGCAATCAACTATTAAGCAGAATGTAACACCATATGTGAACTCTTAATTATAAATAATAGATTATATATATAAATTGTAATAAAGTAAGTAGTATAATATATATATATATATATATATATATATATATATATATATATATATACATACATATACATACATATATATACATATATATAGAGTAATTTATAAAATATATATGGCGATTAAGCTACACTGAATATTCGGCGTTTCGTCCACTCTAGGACTCCTCAGGCTTATGTGCGAATTCGATAAACAACCACAGAATTCGCGCATAAGCCTGAGGAGTCCTAGAGTGGATGAAACGCCAAATATTCAGTGTAGCTTAATCGCCATATATATTTTATAAATTACTAACTAGCTCTACCCACGTATTGAGCACTTTTGAAGTAAATACTTAAAGTTTACGCATAAATCTATACTTTCGTATATTAATTTTATGTGAGTAAATTAAGTAGTTATATATATATATATGTATAAAGACTTGAATATCTTAACACGCTGAAAGAAATAAGCAATAAGATGGACAACATCTTGGAATTTGAAATACAGACTTTTTGTCATTTATTTGTATAGGCTCTGTAGTTACATGGAGCTTCATAAATTAAAGGATTGGTATAAATAAAGGGTGAAATATAATTGAATGGGCATATATATATATATATATATATATATATATATATATATATATATATATATATATTTAAATAAGGGAGTAGTCACCAACAATGTGTATTTTTTAACATTATTTTATTATTCCGTGTTTTGGTTTTTCATTGAGAATTACCCAATCTACCCAAAATACACAAATCTAACCAGGTAAGACATGCCATCAACATACAAAAGTCAGAATACATAAGCACCCCAAACCCCAACGACCTCACATTCAGACCCATAGTAGCAGGACCATCATGCCCAACAAGCAGACTTAGCAACCTAATAGATATACTATTACAGCCCTTCACCAATCTAGTCAGAAGTTTTGTAAAAGATAACACACACTTCCTTAGCTCCCTACCACAAGGCGATGGGACTATACTAGCCACATTCGATGTTGGCAGCCTATATAGCAATATCCCACACAATCTAGGAAAAGAAGCTATCGCATATTGGATTGACAAACATACACAGACTTTACACCCCAGATTCAATAAACAATTCGTGATTGATAACATCGACATCATCCTCAATAACAACTCCTTCCAATTCAATAAAGACAACTACATCCAAATACTAGGCACAGCAATGGGTACCAAAATGGCACCGACATATGCCACCCTTACACTCGCCTTCCTAGAAGAGACCCTTTATGAAAGGATAGAGCAAAAGTACGGGCACAATATAAAAACACTCTTCATAAAATCTTGGAAAAGATACCTAGACGACTGCTTTATCCTCTGAAGAACCTCATGGGGGATATCAAAGAACTCCACACTTTGCTACAAAATCTACACCCAAAAATAAACTTCACACTAGAACAAAGCCCCACAGAACTACCTTTCCTAGACATCCTAGTAACAATAAAAAGCAACAACATAATTACAGACATCTACCACAAACCCACAGACACTCAACAATACCTCCACTTCAAAAGCCACCATCCTAAAAACTGTCTAAAATCAATACCCTACTCCCTAGCACGTAGAGTCTGCACCATAGTAACAGACAGACACCTCCGTTCAACTAGACTGAATGAACTACAAATAACACTGCGGAAAAGAGGATACCCACTACCACTAATACAGAAAGGTATTGAACTGGCTGAAAAAATCCCAATAGACCAACTAAGAACCCCAAAAGAACACAACAAAGAACAAATTCTAGCATACGTCTCTACACATAACACAAACAACCCAGAACTATTCACACAGATAACAAAAAACCTCCTCAATCAGAACGACAAACTAAACAACATACTTAAAACAACAAAAATAATAAAAAGCAAACGCCAACCCAAAAACTTAAAACACATCCTAACTTCCTCAAAACTCGTCCCACATACTACAAAAAGAGTTACAAAATGCAACAAACCGCGATGTGGAGTATGTGACATAATAATAGAAGGTAACACATACACATTCAAAAACCCAGCACAAACATTCAAAATAAAAAAGGATCTAAATTGCACCTCCAGAAATGTAGTATATGCACTAAGATGCACAACATGCAACAAATCCTACATAGGCGCCACCAAAAATTTCAGCAATAGAGTGGCCTTACATAAGAGCAACATCAAAATTGCAGATAACAGACACCTCTATGTTTCAAAACACGTACACACATGCAGTAGAAACAGCTTCAAAATAATGCCAATCTTCCAAACAGACAATTATTTTTATTTACTTACACAGGAAAAAAACTTCATCACCAGATTCACTCCTGAACTAAACAGAACCTAATACCATCACACAAAAACATGAAATGCAAGGTACACTCGCATGGACACCCATACACATACACATATACACACCCACACATAAATCAGAACCGACACATTAAAACACACACACGTGCGCGCATACAACCACACACAGACATAACACCCCTATCTCTAATACAACACACTGAACAATACCAACCCTACTTAACCTCGAAACCAACAACACTAGGAGACACCTAGAACCATAGTATAATATCTGTTCCAACACCTCGCTCCCTCCTCAGTCAGGGGAGGAGAACCCCCTCATGACTGAAACGACTATCATCCCTTCTATCATCCCCCTCCCATACCTACACCCCCTCCAATGCCCCCCCTCTGGGGAACAAAATCTTCCCCACACTAGGAACCGATCCTGGGTCTGGCCATACCCACATGGGGAGACATATAAATAGAAACAATAAAAATCCCCTATTATAAATACACCCCTCTTTCTAAACAAACATAATATAAGACTAAAACGAAAAATCACAATACTAAAATCCAAGAATCCAAAAAATAAATATCAAAATAGAATGAAAGCACCCCTACCCTCACTTCAGAAGAGCCAGTCCCCCCCTCCCCACACATACACATTAGTAACGGACCACAGCCGCCTTCCTAAGGAAGCAAATAACCCCAAAATACTATAAAACAATATACACATTCCCAAACCAATAAAAGCAAACACGCACTAGCACACACACGCGCACACACACACACACATAAACACACACGCACACACACACACACCCTACCCCACCCTAAAGGAAAAGAAAAAAACTTTAGCAGAAAGAGATAGCGACCACAGCGAGGTCAAAGTCTCCCTGGACAAGTCAAAAAAAAAAAAAAAAAAAAGCAATAAAAATTCAGCATACCAATGAATAATAAATACTTACAAGCCTCCACCCCTTGGAAAAACTTCAAATTAACTAAGAAAATCGCCATTTTTACACATTTGAAAATAATTTCTGTCGAGGACGCATCACAGACCGTCTGAAACGCGCGTAAACGATTTCAATGACTTAAAAATATTATTACAATGATCCAAACATAATTCTCAATGAAAAACCAAAACACGGAATAATAAAATAATGTTAAAAAATACTCATTGTTGGTGACTACTCCCTTATTTTAATATACATCTTTCTTTCGTTGGAATTTATTAACCCATTTTATATATATATATATATATATATATATATATATATATATATATAATTTTTATTTCGTTTTCACCCCAAACAAGGCACAGTGCCCCTTTGATGTAGGGGACTACTATTGGGATCATAAGTTGCAGGGATACTTTGTAGGGAGTTGAGCAGTGAGATGTCCATTCACATTACACTTGAGCATCTGCAGGTCATTGCAGTTGGGAAAGCAGGAACCTGTAAGGGAGTTCCAAAATCTAGCAGTTCAGTAGAAGAATGAAGTAGAAGGCTTTCTTACATCTAGGCATCTCTACTGTGTAGGGGTGGGATTTTGCTGCTTGTCGGGTTTGTCGGGGGTATTTATGTTGAAGGGGTACAAGGGCTTGTAGTTCGTCGAAGTATTCACCATTAGGCAGAAGGATGTAACATCTTTAAAAACAATTGAACCACACCTTAACAAGCTTATTTCACCATCAAATTGATAATTTTTTTTTTATATAATGCTTGGGAACACTATTAATTTGAAGGGTGAGGGCTGGTAGGTGATTAAATTTTTTTTTTTTTTACAGCTTAAATAGGTGAAAAGCAAGAAAATAGCAGAATTCAAGATTTGCGAAATCTATCCAAAATATTCAAAATTAATTTGTGTCATATTTAGTCTTAGTTAATTTTTCTAGTTAAATGAAGACAACATGCAGGTAATATTGGATAATTTTTTATGAATTTTGGCTAATTTTCACCATTTTTTGAACCCACCCCAACATGAATTTAATACCATTTGCATTGCAATTATAAATTATGAAATAACTGTTAATAAATGGTTCAAATACATTATTTTCATCTGTTTTTCAGGAATTTTTCTTCAAATCATTTTTATGTTATATGGTTAAACTAAACAGTCAAACATTTATTCATTTATATAGTAACATAAGCTAACCCTTAGGCCGAACCTTGTGATTTATACTGATTAACTATGACTATCGTTCAACTTTCTAGACATATTTTTTATTGGTAGACTTTGAATTTGTTAGAATAATTTGCGTTTTTTTTTTTTTTTCTTTACTCCAGGAAAGAATCTGTGAAGAGAGCGCTTCATTTGACCTCAATTCCACCGATCTTGCCCTTGTTATTGAAATCCAAATGTGACAACAGTACTCCATACATGGGTGAATGGTGGCCTTGTAGAGATACAGGATATTTTCAGGCATAAGTAGCTTTCTAGCACGGTAGAGAGAGCCAACCTTCTTCACAGCAGCCTTGGCAATCCTCTCAATGTATCTGTCCAACTCATTTTCCCTGTGAACATTAAGCCGAGGAGTTTGAAGGAAGTACTTTCAGGTAATGTATCTTTAGTCATAACTATTGGTGGTTGAGAATGTTTCTTGTAATTATTGAAGGAAACAAGCTTAGTCTTGGCTGCATTGAATGTGACTATCAATTTTTGTCCCCATTCCACTACAGATTAGAGGTCTTCCTCTAGTGTTCTGCCATTTCCTTAGATATATGTTCATTTGTTTTCCCCTCGTGTCTGTTATAGAGCATGGTGTCATCAGCAAATATACCCATCTCAAAAACAATTTTATCAGAGAGGTCATTTATGAATATTAGCAATAATAAAGGTCCAAGGACAGACCCCTGAGGTACATCCGCATTTATATCATAGTTTAGATGTACAACCGTCGAGGACAGCCTGGATTCTTCTCTTATTTAAAAAGAATTTAATTATGTTAAGTATTCTTTCAGTAATATCATATGATCTGATTTTCCTGAGAAGACCATCGTGTCATACCCTCTCAAAAGCCTTAGATATATCTATGGCTACTGCTCTACCCTCACCTGTTTTGTCCAATGTATGGTATATATGTTCAGAGATTACAGTTAGGATATCTGTTGTAGAGCAGGCTTGTCTAAATTCATATTGTTTGTCAGTCAGAAGTTTAGCAGCTGTAAGGTGATGGACTAGAGCTTGGTTAATTATGGGCTCAAACATTTTAGCGAAAAGTGGGAGAAGTCTAATGGGGTGATAATTTAATGGGGCAGTTCTTTCCACAGAATTTTTGTAAACTGCAACCATAGAAGCAGTTTTCCAGCAGTTAGGAAAGCAACATTCATTAAAGCATTTGTTGTATAGTTTGGAGAGGACTGGAGCAATCTTAGCAGAGAATTTTTTTAATAGCACGGCCGGGATGAGATCAGGTTCACATGCTTTTGAGGTGTCTAGGTTTTTTATATCATATATATATATATATATATATATACATAAATATATATATATATGGAGAGATGAAAAACGAACAAATCAAGATACATGTTCATCAACGTTTCGCCTTTATTTTTAAATTTCCTCAGGATGATTAAATCTTCAATTTAATAAAATAAAATACCAGTGCAATGTATTTTCTTTAATTTAATCATCCTGAAAAAGTCTTGAAATAAAGACAAAGCGTTGATGAATATATACCTTAGTTTGTTCCTTTTGCATTTCTACATCTTGTTGGAATATTCTTTCCTTTATTCTCATCATATATATATAGGAATAATATGTTGTAATAAATAGTGATATTTACATCTAGAAACAAAATAGGTTTAAGACTCTTAAAATATTTTACTAGAATTGTCCACAAGAACCTGTGGCACAATGGTAAAATTACACTCCTGCAGGTTGATGGCTTACTCCTCAGTATAGGTAACTCAAAAGTTTCATACCATCAATATCTGCAACAGAAAGATGAAATTTTCAGGTCATGAATACATAAGTTCAGTCATCATGACAATGTAATTTGTGATCCGTTTGGATCCATTTGGGCAGAATAAAAAAATACCAGGCATTACTTTTGGAACATCTCTTGTATATTTATTAGAACATATATAAACACCGTAGGCTGTCCAGCATTGCCTGGTCGAAAAAAATGCTTAAATATGATATTTTAATTTATGCAGATTTTATAATCATTATTGTAGAGCCAATTCTCTATTGATTATTATATTGTACCCAGTAAATAGTAGTGATTTCAAAAGTTTTTAAAAAAAATATGATTTGGGTTCTATCAGCTTAAATCAAAACCAAAACATTTAGCTCTCCAGTAGTATTCGCTATCATATAACCTAAGGACGGATGGATATCAAAACTTTGCAGTTTAACATATAAATATATATTTACGCATGTGTAGAACAGCATTTTAACTTAACTTGTTTGAATTTTGACCCCTTAGCAGCTATTTTTACTGGCAAGAAAACAAATCGAATTTGTTCCACAAGTCCAAACCCCCTTGTCGAAATTATTATAATCATTTCCAATGAAAATCACTTCAATGTATAAAAACGTTACTAATAGAAAGACAAAGAAAAGCAGCAAAAAAATAAACAAAAAAAAAACAATGAGAAGAGAAAAGACTTGGTGGATAGAAGCAAACAAACAATTCATTAGAAAAGAAAAAAACAGAAAAGAGCCAAAAAAAAAGTTCACTAGCTGTCTGCTGCTAAAATTTTGCTTTCAGCTACAAAGAAAGTCCTTTGTGTGGTAACAATTATGAAAGATAGAAAGAAAGAAATAAAGATGGGTTGGGGAGGCTTTTCTTTTTTTTCACTACTTACTGCTATATGAGATTTCGACCAACTGAGTTTTTTTTTAGAAGGCCGTAATACTTTTAGATAATTCGAAAACAGTTTGTTCTCTTTGTTTGCAATTTAAGCTTACATTCTGTAATGTCGTCTTTTTTTAAATAAAAGTCCTCTCAAGAAGATTAGTTGAAATATCTCCAGACAAAAATAACTTATCTGAAATAATGTTGCGAGAGTATTCTTTTGTAGCGAGCAATTTATTTCCTCATATTTCTGAAGGAATAACCTGTAAAAAATACAGTTCTTCATATTTTAACATTCTCTGAAGTAACTACAAGTCCAGAAAAAAACTTCCTGGTTTCTTTTTTGAGTCTGGTCAAAATAAAAATCTTTTCTTTTGACTTAGAAAAACTTCAGCTTGAGACATGTCCATTTTCATTTTTCCTAAGAAAAAATATAAACACTTTTTACTTCAATCTTTCCTTGTGAGAATATTTCCCACATGTGTCTTCTCTCATCCAGGCTGGTACTTTTCTGACATAACTATCTGCCAAGTCCTTGACGGATTTCTTAGATTTACTTAAAGTAGATTTCTCTCATCGAGATATGAATTCATCAGGTAACTTAGATGCAATCACTTCAGCATTATAAACTTTGCCAGGCTACTTAGATGAGTTCACTTCAACATTTTAACATCCAGTTTAAACGGAGAAAAGAAAGCATGTCATCACATTTCGAGTGTCCATTCCGAACTGCCAACTTCAGCTTGAATTTTATTACAAAACACGTGAATGCGCAGATCAATCAGCACGCAAAAATTAGTACCCCTGACCAACAACATCAGCAGCAGTACAGCAAACTCAAGAGAAAGGAAGAAGAGGGAAAAAAAGAGAAGAGGAGGAGAAAAAAAGAGGAAGAAGAAATATACGCCCCCCCCCCGAAATTTCTACACCCTATAAATCAAGTTCCCTATACTGACATGGAAAACTGACAGTTCCAAGACATCGAATTCAGTTACCTCTGTATGAGGTGAGTTTCACATGCGGGCGGGGTCGCAGAGTGGAGAGGATTTTTAATGATGTTCCATACATCTATTGGAAAGTTCTCAGGGGGAATGTGTTGGTAGATACCCCAAAATTGATTTTCATGTGGAGGGTGTGATGTGTTCTACATTTCAGGTGAGGTGGCTTGATATTCGGTATTGTGTAGGCTTCGTCTCTAGGTTCCCTGGTTATACCATCCATGCATTTAGCACTGATAGTTATAGACTTGCTCCTGTATCTGCTTTTCTTTCTGTTTTCCCTTGCAGCACCTCGTCAATCTTCATTTACGGCAGTAAGGGCTTGATATTCGGTTAGTACATTGATTATACTGTAGCCTTTTGTTTTGCTATAGAGCTTGTTCTGGAAAGTATCATATGGTATTGAAAATATAATATGTAATATAACCCTTATTTTTGAGTGGCTTTTGGGTCTTGATAAGTGTTGACACCTTCATGAAAAAAAAAATATGATAAGCTTTATAAGCTTCTCACTCAGCTCCTCATCTGTAAAGTCACATTTTTGTGCTAATGTCCTAGCTCGTGTGACAAAGTTGTCTGGTGATTCATTTGACTTCTGGCGGTACTGCATAAGGTGAAGTCTGTGGATCCTAAAATTTACAGTCAACGCAAGCTGGTTTTTGAAAAACTTCTATAGGTGCTCAGGTGATTTCTTCTGTTGATCCGTGAGGCCACTAGCATTTTTTTTATTGCATTTTCACCCCAGACAAGGCACAGTGCCACTTTGATGTAGGGGGCTACTATTTGGGATATAATTGCGGAAATACTATGTAGGGAGTTGAGCAGCAAGATATCTGTTTACATTGCACCTGTCAGTATAGTTGGGAAAGCAGGACACTCAAAAGGGAATTCCAAAGTCTAGTAGTTCTGGGGAAGAAACTATTGGAGTAGAAGGCTTTCTCACATCTGGGAATCTTCACTCTGTAGGAGTGGGCTTTGCTCCTTGCCGAGTTTGTCAGAAGTATTTACGTCAAGGGGATACAAGAGCATCCACCATTAAAATACTTGTAAAATAAGCAGAAGGATGCAATATTTCTTCGATGGGACAGGTCTTCCTCTAGGGTTTCCACCATTGCTTTAGATATGTGTTCGTTCATTTTCCCCACACGCCTGTTATAGAGTGGTGTCAAAGGAGATCGTTTATGAATATCAGGAATAGTAAAGGTCCAAAGATCGACCCTTGAAGTATACCTGCATTTATAGCATATTGTTTTAGTGAACCAAAAAATCTAAAAATAGCGCCTTGCTTCGTAATAAAATTTGATTTAGTACTTGTGCAGTTTAATCAAGACATTAAAAAATGAAAATAACGGAAAAAGGTTATATTGTACGTATCCGCTATGGAATGAAGTTCTCCGAAAAAAAATTTCACTTAATTTCATCAAGTAGTTTTTTTTTTTACAGCGAAAAAACTATTTGTTATGATACCGAGCAAAAGGTTCGATTTTTAGGAAGAAAGGCTAGTATTAAAGATGGGGAGGGAGTGTCGGCGCTTTAACAGGAGTTATCTCCCCGTGGTGTGTTCAAAAATTCCAAGATGGCTGACTTCAACGCGCTCTCATAAAAACGTGTTTTCCGCTATAAATAAATCAACAACAAAAAAAAAACTACTTGATCAAATTAAGTGAAATTTTTGTTCGGAAATCTTCAGCCCAAAACGGATACGTACAATATAACCTTTTTTCGATATTTTCATTTTTTAATGTCTTGATTAAACTGTACAAGTACCAAAACAAATTTTATTACGAAGCGAGGTGAGGCGGCCGAGGCGCTATTTTTAGATTTTTTGGTTCACTAAAATAAGAGGGAGACAACTCAATCAGAACTACCTAGCCTTCTAATGACTACAAATTATTGTTATAATCGATAAAAAAATAGTCCCAAAATTATATATGTCGATAGGTAACAATGCCGACTATCAACACCATTATTCTAGGTTCAATCCTTGTCTATGGAAAGGTGCTAGTGCTGCTGCTGCTAGTCTAACTTGATCAATTAATGTATTTTCTTTTCTTTTCTTTTCTTTTTTTTTTTTTTTTTGAATATGACCTTTTCATTCCGTTACAAGTACGTATATCATAAAGATTTTTCTGCGCTTCTGTTTTTGTTTTTAATCAAGTGTAATTATAAATAACCAAAGCACAAAGCATTAGCAAAAGCATTCCCAGTATTTTTATGGTGGGACATGTAATCGCACGAAAAAAAAAAAAAAAATCAATCTCATTTTTATTTTTGCATTGCATTTTTTACTTGCGTAGGAATAAAGAGTAACATTTGATTGACATTTTTATGATTAGATTATGCCAAAAAATTCCATAGAAGAAAACAAAGAATTGAATTGTTGAAGACATCTTTGAACGTAACTTGCTAAGTTTGAGAACACTATTATCGTCATCATCAACAACACTATCATCATCAATCGATCTTCCGAAATTGAATGACAGAATTTAACGTTCGTGGAATTTTTGGTAGCACTTGATGAAAGAAAAATGTCTCAAGAGAGCATTTGAGTCGAGGGGGGGGGGGTCTTTTATTAGATCATAATTTTAAATATGAATTAAGACAAAGGCAGTTGAGACAGGGTTTTCTTGAAAGTAAACAAAGCTTTTTAATAAACATTCCGTTTGAATACGCCCGTGTGTGAAAGAAAGAATCGGAAATCTAAGAAGAATACGAAAGAAAAATATGGAAACTACTATTACAATAAAACTACATTATTACAATAAAACTACATTATTTTCCACTGTATTAATAAAATTATCAGAAACAATATCTCATGTGGTTCTCGCCTAAATGTAACTGATAAATGCATAGTAGTTTTCCCCTATGAATAGAATATTTACTGAAATTGAAAATAAGGGAAAACCAAATCAAAATTTTAAAATCCTCCTCCTATTATTATTATTATTATTATTAATAATAATAATAATAATAATAATTATTTATTTTTGTAAATTTTCAAATCCTATTTAATTTTTTACTGAATTTCCACCTTAGCAATCACCTTTAAAATGACGACTTTTCTAGCTTTTCGGGTATGCTGAAAATTAATATCGCATTTAAATTTTCTGCAAACAAGTAGTTTTCCGAGTAAATAATGCAATTCCTTTTTGTTATCAGTGGCCCTGGTGCTGGTGGTGGTGGCGGCGGTCATTTTTGGCGAAAAATATGCGCGCTTATTAGTTTGTAAATTTTTAAATCCTATTAAATTATTATTTATTTATTTTTATAAAACATTACTATATTTTGAATTATTTTTTGTACTCCTCTTCCCCTAATCTGGACAACACCGGGAAAATAATAATTTGCTTCAGTAGTGCGACAGTGCGTTTTAATTTGATATTGATAATTTTTTTGGGGGGGGGGGTACAGATATGAGTCTAAAGAAATTTTTCTTTCGTTTTTAAAAGGAAATAATAACAAGTACTAATATATATATATATATATATATATATATATATATATATATATATATATATATATATTAATTGCGGCTTCCGTTCTTTGCGTCGTCTACCTCAGTTAAAACGGCACTTGCATGTAGTATTTTTTAAATGTCAAAATCATTATACATATATTCTTTTACAATGCACACTATTCTTTAAACACAATTTTTCAATTAATTTTAAAATATCTAAATTTACAAAATTCGACTTCGACCCTAATCATAAACATGAACACAATGAAATCAACTAAAAATAATGAAGCAATAAAACAAACAACAACAAAAGCATCTTTGTTTAAATCTTGCTATTATTAATTCAGCTGAAGGAGAATTAATTAAATGTAGTTCCATTAAAAATGTTGAATTTATAAAATATTTTATTTAATGAAAATTTGGAATCAAAATTTAAAAAGGGGGGGGTCCGTTCATTTGTTTTAAACAAAGTAACAACATCAAAGGAAAATGTTTACAAAAAAAAAAATGCGGGTTTCTTTGATAAGACAGGTGTGCGATGGGAAATTAATATTTTCTTTTGCTTTGGGAACACAAATGAACCATTACACTAAACTTTTGCTTTTAAACTTTAATTAAAACCAGAAATATTTTTTTTTTTAAATCAACAAATTTAAAGCTTTCAAAACCACTTTCGAATAACGCGCACACGTTTATAGTAAACAAGTCGGCCATATTAAAAGCAAAACAAATAAACAAAAAATTCCCGGCATCTGCTTAGTTTGTGATCGTTCAAAATTCGAAGATGATTTTAAGCTATCACCTAGAAAGTAATTTATGCTTTGAAATAAAAGCAAAAGTCATTCATTTTTGTTTATTATTATTTTTTTTTTAATTTGTCCTGCGAAGGAAAGGAAAGCGCCGCGCGCCGCGGCGAGCGCATATTTTCAAACGCGCTCCTGTCGTATTAAAGAACGGAAAAATTAATTATCGCACGTATAATTTATAATGCTGCTTGAACGATCGGCATTGATGTAACGAGATCTGGAAGAAAAATTTACTCTTAGACTAATCATAAAATTTACATAACCTGAAGAAAAAAAAAAAAAAAAAAAAAAATGATCCGACTGAAACCGTAAATGGCTGAAAAATACCCCCCCCCACACATACATTCAATTTAAAATCTAGATTACGAGAGTTTAAAATTTCCTTTGATTACTAAAAATTATGTAAAAATTACAAGACTATATAAGATATTCAAGACATTTCTTTTTTGTTCCTTTTTCTACTTACAACGATTCCGTTCACGTCTTATCGAATGGACTCCGAAAGAACGGCGTTTTCGGGAGAAATTTGGAGCGGTGCAGTGTGGTGGCTCATTTTCTTGATTTACCGTGAAATACATGTTTCAGTATTCACCGTCCAAGAATCATTTCAATAATCATTTTACAAAAACAGATACCTTTTCATAAATATCACATTTTTTTTGTATTATTGTAGACTAAAGGCAATCTAATTTTTTTAGGCGATAACGTGTGGACACTTTTGAAAAATTTAGCGGAAAAGAAAAGAAAACAAAAAATATTTTAGAATTTATGGTAGGGGAACAATTTAAATTCAGCCTAAAATAATTTCCCATTGCCGAGCCATTCTAACTTCTAACATTTAAAGGCAGTTAACAAAATCTTTATTTATTTATTTTTTTTTTTTTTCTATGAAAGGTAAATTCTGTGTTGTGTTGTGTTGGAGGAGGAGATATATTTTATATATGATTATTACTTGTAGTTCTATGACTAAAACTTAGGCTTAGTGGAAAAAAAAAAGAAATGGTTAATTGCCCTAAAATGCTAGAATAAGATCATTTTACGCTAAATTTATATGAAACTGATCCTCCACTCTAAATTCTAAATTGTTCTTTTTTTTTTTCGACTGTTTTTCATTGTGTTCACATGTAATTGCCTTAAAAAGATAAAATCTAATTTTTTGTGGGAGGGGATTTAGCTGAGGTTGTTGGTGTACAAATGACCTTTTTATAATCTTATTATTTACCACTTAATTTACACACACACACACACACACACACACACACACACACATATATACTTTCAATTTGTCTTTACATAAGCAGTAATGTGTTGCTACACAGTCATGAGCATGTTTCGGTCTTTTAGTTTTTAGCCACTAGAGACCTCTTCAGGCAACAACGCTTATATTCAAAAGCGGAATTCTTAATGAAAAACGAAAATTAACTTTCAGCAAAAAAAAGGGGTAATTTTTCTATTGCTGAGCCATTCTAACTTCTAACATTTTAAGGCAATTTATTAATTGCCTTAAAATGTTAGAAGTTAGAATGGCTCGGCAATAGAAAAATTACCCCTTTTTTTCTGCTATGAAAGGTAAATTCAGTGTTTTGTTATTGTGTTGGGGGGGGGGGAGATTTTGTAAAAAAAACAAAAAAACAAAAAAAACAAACAAAGAAAACCTTCTTTTGCTGAAAGTTAATTTTCGTTTTTCATTAAGAATTCCGCTTTTGAATTTAAGCGTTGTTACCTGAAGAGGTCTCTAGTTACTAAATACTAGAAGACCGAAACATACTCATGACTGTGTAGCAACACATTACTGCTAATGTAAAGACAAATTGAAAATGTAACTTGATCTACTTCCGTATTGAGCACTCTTGTATTAACCTCGTTATATTTCACTGGTTACCTTACCTCTGGAAAATAGCAACCTCAAATTATATGTGTGTGTGCGTGTGTGTGTGTGTATAAAGGTAGAAAAACAAGGTGAAATCATACCCTTTGGTTCTATGCGGAAAGATATAAATGAGATTCTGTTTTTTTTAATACAACTACATCCAGGAAAAATTAAAATATATAAAATACATCTTATTCTTAAGTGAAGGTTCACTTTACTAAGTAAATGTAAAATGATCACTCACTTCTTGACCACATAGCCTATGAACGAACAAGTTTATGGTAGCCATTTTTGGGATCAAAAAATAGTTACTCGTTCGGCAATACACTATCATAAAACAGGGTGATCATTTTATAGTAAAGTGAAACCCCACTCGAAAATATTTTATTTACTTTTCATAACATTTCTAGAGTGTTGACGGGTAATCACACAAAAAAAATATAAATAAAAAATTTTAAATCGGCCAAGGAAAAACCACACTGAGTGTGATTTGAAAACAGTTGCCCTGCTGAACTGTGAGGACTGGAGAGTGACTTACTTAGAACTACTTCACTTGCGACACATGAAGCAGTCAAAATATGCCATTGTTTTCAATCTGAAGGCAGATCCAGTTAACAAATTTACCGAATTTCCATTGATTACTATATTGTCCAATTGACTACTGTACACTCTTTAGCCCTTATCCTCGAGTGGCCTCTGGGTCTTGATAAGTGGCGATGCCTATGTAAAAAAAAAAAAAAAAAGATCCATAGTGTCCCTCTAGTTTCATCCCATTGTAGTCAAATTTCTCTCAATTGTCTCTTTCTTCTTTTTCCATCAGAAGTTTAATGGACCACTTGGGAAAGCAATCCTATCTAGAGCCAATCTTAGAGTATGTCGAAGCCAGCCTAGCTATTGTTTATAGATTATTGATGATAGCACCTGCTGGTTAGTGTGATCTCTATCATTTTGGTTGGTAATTCAATCGTTCCATTTGATCTCTAGAATCTTTATAAGTTATTTAGAATCAAATGTGTCCAATTTCCTCTCCCTGCTGATTTTGAGATGCCAAATTTCACTTCCATTTTGAGATGCCAAATTTCACTTCCATATAGCAGTGTGGACAGACGACTTTGCTGTTATAAAATGTTAATTTAGATCTGAGAGTAATGTTTTTATTTATCCAGATCTTGCAGATCTGGTTAAATGCTGCAGAGGCCCTACCTATCCAGCTCTGCAACTCATACTGCCTTCTTGGAGAGTGAACTTGCAAAATATCTAAAAACGTATAATCCCCCAAATAAGGAAAAATTTATTTATTTATATATATATATATATATATATATATATATATATATATATATATAGAGAGAGAGAGAGAGAGAGAGAGAGAGAGCTATGTATTAAACAGCTGTCCTGTTTTTAAATCTCCGAAACAGCTACATGATAAACAGCTGATGATCCCCATTTTCTATTTACAAATTTTAGTTAAGGTGTTTTTTTTGTTTTTTTTACATGGGGGTCACCACTTATCAAGGCCCAAAGGCCACTCAGGGATAAGGGTTATTGCGTGTACAGTAATCAATGAGATAGTATTGTAGTAATCATTAGTATTGGGGGTTTTGATAGAATGTCTTACTTAAGGGGGCGGTTTGTCAGGAGTTTGTTTATGTTGGACTTGAAGACGTCCAAGTTGTAGTCAGGTGGGAAACAGCCAAGCTTCTTTAGAATATATATATATATATATATACATATATATATATATATATATATATATATATATATATGAGAGAGAGAGAGAGAGAGAGAGAGAGAGAGAGAGAGAGAGAGAGAGAGAGAGAAAATAAAAGACACAGGATTCCACAGTCATCCTCTGAAGTTTTTAACCTTCAGATTGGGATCAAAGTGTGGTATTTGTGTTCTCCTCAGTCAGAGAGGAAGAGATCCTTCTTAACTGAGGAATTTCAAATTTTTTCTTGTCTCATCTAAAGTGCACGTTTTTGAGCAGCTAGATTTTCTCCACATTAAAAGCCAATCTTGTGTCTAACTTTGCCTTTGTGTAGAGGCAAGAAAATAGGAAACAACCCCGAGACTAAAGTTTGAATTGTATTATTAGGTTATTAATTTCATTAAGTTTACTTGGACAACTGTGCCCGATACAGACAGTCAGTATGCAAGTCTCCTAGACTTACAACTTGCCCTGAGCTATGTTCATCCTCCATTCTGTCTTCACTGAGATCTTCCGACTACTCAGTAGTATCAGTTAAGATAAAAATAAAATGTAATAAGTCCTCAGACGTACCTCTTCATTGTACAGTATATCAATACTCTATGGCTGATTGGGATAGCTTCCATACATTTATATCAGATCTACCTCTGTGTTTCATGTTTAAAAAGAATGTGTCCTCTATAGTATCAGACCTGTCAGAATGGGTAATTGTAAGTATAGACCGCTTTTACCCTTCAAAAATTCTAGCAAAAATCTAACAGTCAGCCATGGTTCTCTCCAGAATGTACTGTTGCCATTGCGCACAGAAATCACTTTTTTCATTGCTTCCAACATAATAGATGTACTGAGACTACGGCCACTTTCAGGACTGCCAGAAACCACCATAAAAGAGTAATAAAGACAGAGTTGTATGCTCAGTCTGTCAAGTCCAAAGTAGCTGAGCAATGGCTTGGTTCCCACCAGTTTTGGCAAATAATAAACAAGGTTCTGAACAGAAACGTGTGCTCTATCACAACCATCATCAATCGACCTGAGGTTATCTCATCAGCATCAGACAAAGCCAAACTATTTGCCAAGAACTTTGCAGCTAATTCTACCCTATGCGATCAAGACCATCAACCCTCAAGTTTCCTTCTGTATTTGAAAACACGCTATGTGACATACAAATACCTGTGTGTGTGATGTTATCAAGTTAATCAAAAACTTGGATTCCAGGAAAACAAATGGCCCTGATGGCATTTCAATTATAGTGCTGAAAAAGCTTCAACCAGAACTAGCTCCTATACTTACAAAGCTGTTTAAGCATTGTCTTAATGAAAATTGCTTCCCAACACCCTAGAAAACCTCATTAGTATACCCCGTATTTAGTATACCTCGTATTTAAAAATTCAGATGATCCGTCATCTCTGTCTCAGTACAGACCAATAAGTCTCCTGTGCGTCATGAGTAAGTTGTTGGAATCTGTGTTAAATAGAGAAATAGTCAAACACCTCACTTTCTTAGTGGCATGCAATATGGTTTCCGTTCTACTAGATCTACAGCAGATGTGCTAACGATTACAGGATTAGTGAATCTCTTAATGGAGGCTTACTTTTTAGGGCAATTGCTCAACATATCAAAAGCCTTATTAAATAATTTTTCTCTGATATGTTCATAAGAGTAGTGGTTGATGGGCAGAAATCAGAAATCACAGTATTAATGCTGGAGTCCCTCAGGGGTCTATCCTGGGCCCAACTCTCTTCCTGATCAACATCAATGACCTCCCAAATCACATTCTAAGATCATTCATAGACATTTATGCTGATGACACTACCATCTATGGCAACACTTCAAAGGCTATAAATATCCAAATTCTCTCTGATTCTGTCTCTGCTGATTGTAAGCATGTGGTACAACGGGGAAAGAGGTGGCTGGTTAATTTCAATGCATCTAAAACCAAGCTTCTATCTTTACATCATCAATGCTTTGATCCCTGTTTGACATCAATTGAAATGAATGGCTCTCGTCTTAACAAGCTTTTGGGTCTGACCTTTACTCCTGATCTGAAATGGAACATGCACATCAAATCTGTTGCCTAGGTCACTGGGAAAATGTTGGGCTTATTCTACCGCTCCAGTAGATATTTCACTTCTGATGCAATTCTCTACCTGTATAAGAGCCAAGTACATCCAAGGATGGAGTACTGTTGCCACATATGGGCAAGAGATGCTAGAAAATCTTGATCCTGCCTTGATAGAGTTCAAAATAGACTTTGTAGCCTAGTGGGAAATGCCCTTTTCTGTTCCCTGCAACTTTTTTTCTACAGAAGATACGTTGCAAGCCTGTCTCTGCTTTATCATTATTTTCATGGCAAGTGCTTACCTGAGCTCCAATCTATGATCTTCCCTTGCCAAACTTTCGCAAAAAAACGCTCATCTAGCTGAAACGACTATCAATAATTTCCCAAACTCTTTATCTGTGCCTAAACCTAAATGTACATTCCATGAACAAAGTTTCTTTCTTAGAATTGCACACCTTTAGAACTCTCTTCCATTTCCTTGCTTTCCAGCTGACTACAATATGGTCGTTTTCATATCCAACATAAAAAAGTTCTTGATGAGCCATCCCCTTAAGTAATTCAATTTACCAAATTTCCCCTACCAACAATTGACTACCGTACACTCATCAACCCTTATCCTTGAGTGGCCTCCAGGCCTTAATAAGTGGTAACTCCTTTGTACAAAAAAAAACATTCTGTTGTCAGCGATTTAGTGCAATTATTTGTCCATGCTTTAAAAAATAAAAATCTTATCTTTATTCAGATTTTATATTTGATCTGATCTACAGTTTTTGCTTCAGTTACTAATATCATAGAGAGAGAGAGAGAGAGAGAGAGAGAGAGAGAGAGAGAGAGAGAGAGGGAGGAATTACCCCTCTCTAGTATAAAGTTCTCTTCCTGTAACCTTTTACACCATAAAGAAATAAGGAAGAAATACAATTTAAGTCTTTTTTTTTTAAGGATTACACTGATAGCTTCACATGTATCAGCACTTTGACTTGCAAATAAGCGCCTGATAAAAAAGAATTAATGAAAGTATGTCCTGATTATAAATAATTTAAAAAAAACAACATCTTTCCAAAACAGAAACTTCACTATTCTCCTGCACTATTTAAGTCACATTTTTTTAGTTATGTATTTCCATAGTTATTGTTCCAATGTGTGATGGCAGCAGAGGATAGCCTCTTTTCTGGGTTAGATTCTGTGATAAAACAACCTTTGACATCTATAGAGACGTGTTGTCAAACTTTCATGGCAAGTGCTCGACTGAGCTTCAATCTATGGTACCCCCCCCTCGTCAAACTTTCGCAAGAAACACTCGTCTAGCTGAAAACACTATCAATAATTCCCCCCACTCTTTATCTGTGCCTAAACCTAAATGTAGATTCCATGAACAAAGTTTCTTTCTTAGAAGTGCATGCCTGTGGAATTGTCTTCCGTTTTCCTGCTTTCCAGCTGACTACAATTTGATTGTCTTCAAGTCCAACGTAAACAAGTTCTTGATGAGCCGTTCCACTTAAGTTAACAAATTAACCGAATTTCCATTACTAACGATTATTATATTGTCCAATTGACTACTGTACACTCTTAACCCTTATCCTCGAGTGGTCTCGAATGATGAGCCATCCCCTTAAGTAATTCAATTTACCAAATGTCCACTACTAACGACTGACTACTGTACACTCATTAACCCTTATCCTTGAATGGCATCCAGGCCTTGATAAGTGGTAACTCCTTTGTAAGTTGTTATGCCTATGTAAAAAAAAACTCAAAAAATTACTATTCAGCCTAGTTTGCACAACACACTTAAGTTCGAGACATATGCAGTGATCGCCTCTTATTTCAAGCAGTTACATGTGTTGTGTAGCGGGTACATATTGGAGACATTTATAACAGGGACTCAATACAGAAGATGATATGATTATTTATATAGATTACACACATGATGACTACTGTGATGATTCTTGGGGACTTCATATTATTAATACAGAGCTGGGACATTTATGCAACAGTTCTTGTTAACACATTAGAGGAGAGGACACATTACTTTGAAGGAGGAATTATACAAAGCTCATTTAAGATGATGATAATCAAAACACATTTACCTTTCGGTTGTAACAACGACACGAAGACAAACAGTTACAAAATATTAGACGATTTCTTTATTCATCAGCCGGATGATTGATGATGTCAGAATTTCAAGCCTTTTCGACTACATGGTTTCTCTTCTACCTTTCGTCTCTAAGGGCATCAGCTCCCAGTCTGACTCTCTCGCTGGCTGTGTATGTGACTCTCTCGCTCTCTCTCTCTCTGGCTGTGTGTGTGACTCTCTCTTATATGACTTCGAACCCTCGTCTCAATATATTGAGAATCTACTTTGTTTATGATGTCAGAAGTGTGCTGTTGACCAACGTGACTAAATTTCGCGTGGATTTTACATATATCTGTCCAAACACACTTTCGGCAAATAAAAATTCCCAATTTTAATTGTTCAATATCTAACCTTTTTTTAATCATTATCTATAAACTCGCATTGTCCATTCTTTTAACTGGCATATTTAATATCCAGTTATTTCTAAAAGAATGAACAATCGCTATTTTTCTGATATAAATAATATTCAGTTATTTCTAAAAGAATTAACAATGGACTGCATTCCTAGGATTTCCACTTGCCTACAGGGTTCGATTTTAGCTTTTTCCTAATATCATTTTCACTTTTAGAGTCTGCCTTCTTACTTACATGAGAAGACAGCCCTTCTTATGTAGCACATGTTTCAGCCCATAGGTGGCAATATCAACTTCCTTTCTTCATTTCTCTCTCGCTCTCTTACACCTAAAATGCCAAGCTCTACAGACATGTTAAAAACTCATTCCTCCTGACTTTCATGCAAGTATGTCTTGTACTTGTTGCCCGTAATAAATTCACACAGTTTGTATGTTACGCAGTTAGTGAGCGTTGTTTCTTTATTTGTTGTTCATCTGTAAATGTTACTTTTCTGACGTGATGGTCAATAGTCAACGACTCCACTACACACCAAATTATTTTCTTTAACTCTGGATTTAAAATAATACTAGCAGGGAGGCCCGAAGTCGTCCAGGATTTGATGAGGATCAACAAATACTTCACCCTTCCATACTCTAATTGTCATCGAAATTGGTGAAAGCACTCATTTTTTAATCAAATCGATTGATTCCCTGTTCTAGTCGGGGACCCCCACTCACACAGTGTACTAGGAGGAAGCTTCACATAACCACTTCACAGTGACTTAGTCCACAATACATGAGAGTTTACATTGCACTGTAGAGAATATGATAATTTTATAAAATTATTTTTGTATAATGGCTTGAATTAAATTTTCAAATGAAAAAGTAAAGTTTCATGGTTCAATTGTGCTCTAAAAAGAAATTTTGAATGCGCTCATGTCTTGTAAAAGAATCTGCAGTCGATTTTATATGCTAAACCTTTCTCTGAGACAGTAATAAAACTTTGCAAATGCACTTATGATTTCAGGCTGTATATAAGTGTTAACTTTGATCAAAATGAGATTTTCTTTCTTTAATCAGATTTTTGTTTGATTATCGATACTTATCAGAAGCATTCCGATACAAAACCTACACTCCCAGCCACATCAAGTGCATTCGCGTGAAATTTCAAAAAATCGTTTTTGAGTCCATAGGGAACAAGCTCACACGCATTGTATAACAGTTCCTTTTATATAATGATAGATAGATAGATAGATAGATAGATAGATAGATAGATTTGTTTTCTTGTAACATTTCACATAAAATTCTTTCATAGCTAATTAATTTTTTGCTGAAAAATAATATGTAACAATGGGAGAAATAGGAACACATCACTTCATTTTGGAGTCAAATCAGCAGTCAGCTGAGTTGTCAGTAGCAGGTGAAAGCTGTCCAAAGTGATCAAAGGCACATCAGCTGGTAAGGTTTTAATCTATAGTTTAGGATGTACTTGGTATTTTGTTGTTTACCTCAAAACAATACTCCAGGGAAAGAGATTTGGTTCCAATGAAGAAGTGATATCAGAAGCTGAGCATATTTTGAATTCAAAAACAAATCGTTCTACCCAAAAAATATCACATTGTTGGAGAAACATTGGAATCAGTGTATCGCCCGAGAAGGAGACTAGGTTGATAACTAAAACTGAATTTTGCCCAAAAGTTTTTTATATTAGGTCCAAAAGAGCCATGTATTGATTTCAACATCTCCTAAGATGTCCAATTACTTTTATTTAAAACCGTTTTTTTTCTTCATGACATTCTTTTATTGAATTATCTTCCAAAAATGCTAAATATTTTACCCCCCCCCCCCCGTAAAAGTTGATTTTTAATTTTTGGATAAACTATGAGTGTGATAGTAAAAAATAACAAAATGTCTTTTTATATCCATATAAAACCCAACTTAAAATTGTAACATAATGAATATGAGTGCGTGGGTAGATATCAGGGGCAGCAAAGGATGGATGGCTTATGGGGAGATAAGCAGCCATAGCAGCAGTAGCCGAAAAATGCACATATGCAAATTAGGGAGTTTGTGCAAGAAAAAAAAAATGAAAAAAAGAGGACAGTATGTGCTCGGGAGAGAAAGAAAGTCAACATCAAAGAAAATGGACGTGCAAATGCGAAGGCGAGAAATGGTTAGCTGCGGCTGGTGTGAGGTTGGATAAGAAAAGTGAACACTAGGCGAGATGGATGATGGTGAGAGACTTTTAAGTGGTGCCAAAAGTAACGGGAAGAAAAAAACGTTTTGTTAAAAAAAAAAAAATGCTGACTCGAACTTTATTTATTTATTTTCTGTTTTATTTTCTGATTTACTAAAATAAAGAGTACAGCAATGTTACAAAAATCACAAAATGTCTTTTTATATCCCAATAAAACCCAACTTAGAGTAAAAAATTTTTTTATTAACACTGGTTTGGAATTTTCCAATTTCAGAGGGGTGGGGGAGAACATGTTGAAGTGGATATTTTCGATTTAGCCAATACTAAATTGATTTTAATGTAAATACGTTCAGCATGGCATAAATAAAATTTAAAAAATACAGTTTTTGAGCATATGATCTTTCCAAAAATATTACATGCGTCGGGAAATAACACCATTACCTCCCCCCCTTTTGTTATCCTTCAATCTAAACAGTCGGGGGTTCTGGATCTTGCTTGGATCTCTATCACCAAACAGGCCCTTCAGTGGCTCGTGATCCGTCACCACTGTGAGATTAGGGCAACCCATACCAAACACACAGCATTTTTCTAACGCCCATGCGATTGCTGCTGCTTCGCCTTCTATCGGCGCGTACCTGCGCTCTGCGTCAGTGCAAAATCTGCTACCAGCGAATACCAAGTGCCAACCTTCTGGGCAGCACACGGGGGCCTTTTCCATGGTGCACGAACAGTGTTTCTGAAGGAGCAGGAAGCCCATTCCTTCTTTGCTCCAATCAGGGGCTAGGCAAGCGGTTCAGGGTTGGTTGCCGGTGACGTTCAGTGTGGGGGGACACACAACCAAACAAGTTCTCTACATTTGTGAAAGCATAAAACAGCTTTATTTCAGCAAGGCGGCCTGCATTGATGTTGGGATATTACATAAGGAATTCCCAAACCCATCGATGGCTATGCAGTCGTTAGAAGTCGAAAATAAAGTGCAGGATACAGAAAACAGGGTCAAACCCCTACCGACACGTCTAGACAATCTCCCTTTCCCTACCACTGAAGCCAACATCGGCAAATTAAAAGACTGGCTGTTAGAATGTTTTGCGGACACTGCATTCAAGAACGACGGGGTATTTCTCTCCATGACTGGACCTCCAGCACACATTCACCTGAAGGAAGGGGCTATTCTAAAAGCCAGACATAACCCAATCCCGGTGCCTTACCATTTGAAAGAACAGGTCAAGCAAGACCTCTGGAACGACGTGGGGAGGGGCATCATTGCTCCAGTGCCCGTCGGCACACGACTAACTGGTGCAGTACCATGGTGATCACTGTGAAAAAGAATGGCAAGCCGAGACGAACCATCGACTATCAGTACCTTAACACAGTGCAAACGGGAAACACATCATACCGAATCACCCTTTCGATTGGCATCGCAGGTACCACCCAAGAAAAAAAACTGTATTGGACGCCATTGATGGATATCACTCAATCCTGTTGGACAAAGAATCTCAGCCACTGACAACTTTCATCACGGAATGGGGGAGGTTCATGTATCTCCGAACCCCCAGGGGTATCTAGCGTCTGGAGATGCCTACACACGTAGATTTGACAAAATAATTGAGGATATCCCGCGCAAAATAAGGATCGTCGACGACACTCTACTTTACGACTCGGATTTCAAGAAATCATTCCTACACACATTTGATTTCTTGCTACATTGTGCAAAGAATGGAATCGTCTTGAACAAAGACAAGTTTCAATTTTGCCAAGACGTTGTGCAATTTGGCGGCCTCCAAATTACACCCTCCGGGATAACCCCCCTTGGAGCCAATATGAGACGCAATATCCAACTTCCCAGTACCAAAAAACATCACTGATGCAAGATCCTGGTTTTGGCTTGTCAATCAGGTAGCCTGGGCATACTCGCTAGGACCAATAATGCTACCATTCCGCGATCTTGTGAAAAAGGACTCACATTTCACGTGGAACCAGGACCTTGAGAATGCATTCAAGCAGTCGAAACAAGCCATTGTCGACCTTGTTTGTAAGGGTGTCGCAACATTTGACAAGAATCGAACAACTTGCCTCGCCCCTGATTGGAGCAAAGAAGGAATGGGCTTCCTGCTCCTTCAGAAACACTGCTCGTGTACCATGGAAAAGGCCCCCGTGTGCTGCCCAGAAGGTTGGCACCTGGTATTCGCTGGTAGCAGATTTTGCACTGACGCAGAGCGCAGGTATGCGCCGATAGAAGGCGAAGCAGCAGCAATTGCATGGGCGTTAGAAAAATGCTGTGTGTTTGTTATGGGTTATCCTAATCTCATAGTGGTGACGGATCATGAGCCACTGAAGAGTCTGTTTGGTGATAGAGATCTAAGCAAGATCCAGAACCCCGACTGTTTAGATTGAAGGAAAAAACCCTGAGATACCACTTCAACATACAACATTGTCCTAGGAAATGGCATAGGGGGCCCGACGCTTTCTCTTGTAACCCAACGGCCGTGATGAACGCCCTCCTTGACGTATTTTCCTTCCAGCCTTCCAAATCAGACACTTCAGAATCCGAGAACCTGAATAGCATAGTTGAATCTACTTCTCTCATATCAACATTTGGGTACAATGACAACGTAGCGATCACATCACCAGGCACCATCAAGGCAGCAGGACGTCATGACCCACAGTACCAAAAGTTGATAAGTATGGTACAGCAAGGTTTTCCTGAAACACGAACTCTCACTTCACCCGAAGTCCGTGAGTACTGGGAAGTACGGCACCGCCTCAGTACCCATGATGACCTGGTGCTCTTAGACAGAAGAATAGTTGTTACAAAAGGTCAACGAAGAAATATACTGCGCGTCCTGCATTCAGCACATCAGGGCATAACTGGAATGAAAGCCCGAGCAAACGAATCCATATATTGGCCTGGAATGAATGCCTCCATCCGCAATACCAGGGAGAACTGCATGACTTGTACAAGGATCGCACCGAGCCAGCTCCGGGAACCAATTACATGTACACAGTCCCCAGAGTGGCCATTCCAGCAGATTGTCATGGATCTGTTCCACGTTGGTGACCACAGATACCTTGCTTGTGCTGACAGATTAACTGGCCGGCTTATCTTGTACCACCTAAGCCAAGGGCAGGCAACCGCCTCTCGGCTCATCTCAATCTGTCGGGAGATATTTCAAGCATATGGTTCCCCAGAAGAACTCAGCAGTGATGGTGGCCCGCCGTTCACATCCCTCCCATTCAAGCAGTTTCTAGAGAAATGGTCTGTAAAGCACAGGTTATCATCTGTGGCCTATCGACAATCCAATGGTGAAGCGGAGCTAGCTGTCAAAACAGCCAAGAAGGTTGTAGATGGAAACACAGGACCACAAGGGTCCTTAGATAACAACAAGGCTGCCAGGGCCATCCTACAATACAGAAATACCCCTATACAGGGTATCAGCCTGTCCCCAGCATAGCTTCTGCTCCACAGGTAACTTTGAGACTACCTCCCCTCTCACCCAACCCTTTACAAGCCACATCCGGAATGGATCGACGCGGCTCGAAAGCGCGAGATAACCCTGTCTCGGCGCAATACGCGGCTCATAGAGATGTATAACCGTACGGCCCATTCTCTCCGCCCACTACAAAGTGGGGACTTGATCGTACTACAAAGAAACAACCGTCTCTGGGACATCATTGGTCGGGTGATTGAAGCCCTCCCCAATCGGCAGTACCGTATCAGAGTTGATGGCTCTGGTAGAATAGCCTTGCGGAATCAGCGGTTCCTCAGAAAACTTGAGACTCCTACATCTCCAAAGCCCATCCCAAGCGCGCTACCAGGGGCCCCACCTCACATACCCCAAGTGACAGAGACAAACAGCCCTGTCGTACCAGACCCTCAATTTGACCTTCAGACACAGCAACCCGGCGGGAACATCACTCCAGAAGAAGTACCTGAACCTCCTAGACCAATGCCAGCCAAGTCGGCGCGGGCACTTGCGAGGCTATTCCCACATAATCAACCTGGCCGTGAGGAGCTCATTTCTCCTCGGAGGCCATTACTCCCATGTGATGGGGGAGGGGAGATGTAGAATCAAGAATCAAGAATGCGCTTACCTTCCCTCTCCACCATTATGGACCATTTAACTAATTTCAACATATTTATTCAGTAGCAATTATTGGTATGCTAATTGCCATTGGACCAGCCTACAATTAGTCAGGGATGGTGGATTGTTCTATTTTGAGGCGCCTGATTGGCTAAACATGCCAGGAGGGGCAGATGCCACTCTACAAATGCCAGCTGCTCTGGCATTCAGGGGTTTTACTGTTCTAGACTTCTGCCAGGAACTACACTCTGTCAATTATCGCATCCATTCAGCACAACATCTTCATTGGATTAGCTGGCTCACCCTAGCAATATTTCACAGAAACCTTGATCCACGTAGTTTCATTTTAAAAAAAGAAAATTAAATCTAATGATTAACCAAGATGTGATTATAGCAGTTTCCTTGAACTGCCAGCCTGTGGAACTTTTCCAATGGTCTGCTTTCAAGCTGACAACAACATGGTCATCTTTAAGTCCACTGTAAACAAGTTCTTATTGAACGTTCCCCTAAAATAATCACACAATATCTAATTTTCACCACTAATGTCTACTACGCCATTGTCTAAAGAACCACCCCACACTCATTATCCCTTATCCTCGAGTGGCCTTTGGGCCTTGATAACTAGTGACTCCCTGTTAAAAAAAAAAATCTTGCGACGCCATTTTGAAAACAGGTTAAATGAACACGAGAGAGAGAGAGAGAGAGCTCCCAGTAATTCAAACTTGTGAGATTTTAGAAAGCAATTTTTTAACATGGGGAGGAAGGGATATTGGAAAAACTGAAATTGGCTTAAAAATGTTTGGTGCTAATGCGCTATTTTCTAAATAGTATTTTCAATTTTAATTAAAGTTTTATATCTGTTTTTATTAAATTGTATGATTAAAGCAACGAATAGGTACTAAACACCCTCTCCTCCCCATGTCAATAATGGCTTTCTAAATAATGTTATTTAAGCACAGTTATAGAGTGGGGGATATCATATATAGTGGTTGTAGATAGTCGAGTGTTTTTTTTGAGAAAGTTTGGCAATGGGGAACGATAGATTGGAATTCAGTTGAGCATTTGCCATGAAAATAATGATAGAATTTCAATTAAAACAAATGTTATCTACTTACTTGTCTTATTGAAATTAGTAACATATCCAAAAATCACGAAAAATGATAAGTAGAAAATTAATTATTTACGAAAATAGTTGGTGCTTATGCACTTATGTTACTGTGCTGAAATAATAACATTATTATTTAGAAAGCCATTCTTAACGTAAGAAGGGGAGGGTGTTTTGTAATTATTCTATACTTTCAATTAACAATTTAATAAAAAGATATCGTAAAACTCGAATTTAACTTGAAAATACTATTTCAAAAAATAGCATGGTAACATAAATGCATAAGCACCAATTAGTTTTTGAAGAAATTGCAAATTATACTTAAATAATAAAGACTCTAAACTATGAATTAATTACCTTATTTAAGTTACATTTCCAAAAATAATAATGGTGGCTCAATAGATCATGAAAGTAATAATGCAGGGCACTTCTTTAGAATAAGAATGTAAATCGAATTGTCATGTCAAAATTAGTAAAATATTAAAAAATTATGAAAAATGATAAAGAAGTATTGTGAGGAAACCACCCTCTGAATTAACTCAACCACCATCATATATACCAGAACTCTTAACAATCGCATGAAGGGGTTAACCTCGCTTGCTCAGTGGAACACAAAACACTCTATTTATTCTGTAACCCTTTGTTTGTCTTTTATTAATACATGTCTTGTCTTACACCGTTGTTCTGTTTTTATTGTGGTTAATTCAGAGCCATAACACTGGCAACAGAAGGATTCGAAAAACATACTCATGCTGAAACCCTAATGCTTTACTAGTCCAACAGCAATAAACCAATATTCTCATAACACTGGCGACAGAAGGATTAAAAAAATTGTGAAAGGAAAAGGAATTTAATAAACCAGTGTCCCCATAACACTGGCAATATAAGGATTTGAGGAAGAATTTTTTTTCTTGCGATAACCACAAAGAAAAAAATAACTACGCTGTTAATTGACTTAAAAAAAAATTTCAGAACCGGATAAGCACGAGACAAAAAATTGAAAGTAAAATCTTTTCACAAAAACAAATTGTGTCGTTCTATCCGTTCATTTCAAAAGTACATTTCAAAAGCTCTAAAAAAAAACAAAAATAAGATTAAATTCTTAATCTTCCTATTGTGGTGAGTGTTAAAAAAAGAAAAGAAAAATTTGTTGCTGTTGTTCTCTCTGCATGACTAAAAAGGAAAAAAAATCTTTACTCTATTGATTTTTTCTCCCCTGGAAAATATACATAATTTTTTTTTTTTTTTTTGACTGTTAACTGTTCTCTTTGTTTCACTTAGTTTTAAGCTGAAGGAAAAAAAAACTACAATTTTTGCACCACTGAAAGTATATCTGTTTGTGTTGGGGATAAAGGGCATAATTAAAGGTGAATACAAGGTTAATATTTTTTTTTAATAGCTTGGTTTCCTTTCTGTCCAAAGAAAGAAAATGAAAACATCTTAAAATTGTTAAGTGCAATGAACATTTTATTTTGAAACGTATATTTTCCAACTGTATCAAATAATGTAGAAATAATCATTATTTCCTGCCTGGTATTTGCAAAAGTTCTCTTTTCTGATGGACGAGATAAGAAAAAAAAAGACAAATCTGTACATTTTTCTCTCTGAACTAACCAACCAAGATGGAGGAGCTAAGGTACACTTTGGCTCAGTTAACAAAATTGCAAATTGAATAAAAAAAAGAACAAATTTAACAAAAAAAAAATGCAAAAAGACTTATTGGAGAAATGGGAAGAAAAACAGGAAATGATGGCACACCATCAACAAAAGATAGAGGAACAACAAGTCGAATTACAGAAACAATGGTCTGAGCAACTAATAGAACATCAAAGACAATCAATGGAACATCAAAGACAATCAATGAAACATCAAAACAATCGTCGTAGCGCCAACAATGTACAGAAAAACTACTGACAAATTTTGAAGAGTAACGTGCACGCGGAAAATGATTCAGCTTTTTTCCCAAAATACAATATGGTCTGCAATAGATAATTTTAAGTATGAAGAAGATGAAAAATCATTCATAGTTTATTTCAGGAGATACAAAGACTTGTTCAATATCAACTGCGGTAACTGGTCTGACCAGAAGACCTTACTGCTACTATGTAACCTTGAAACGACTAAACACAACAAATTCGTGGACTTCATCTTGCCACCGAAAACCATGCAGTTATCATTCAACAAGATGGTAAATCTGCTAACAGAACTATTCTCCTCAGAACGTCTTTTTCCATAAGAGATAGAAATGCTTAAATGTGACCAAAGACGATAATGATGACTTTGCCACGTACGCAGCGGTAGTCAACAAACATTGCGATGACTTCAAGTTGTCGGAATTAACAGAGGACGATTTTAAATGCCTTGTTTTTGCACAAGCTTAACCTCAGGAAAAGATGCGGAAATCAAACACAGTTCTAACAAAGCAAGAAAATGAAGAAAATGAACCAAACTTGACACTGCAAAAATTGACTGAGGATTGTCAAAATGTGGAAATAATAAAAAAGATGTAAGAAATATCGAAGCACGCATCGCAAATATAAAAAAAATAACCAAGAAAAATCCGCCGACCTACAATACAAGATGGTATACACAAAATTACCCCCAAAAGTCTGAAAAACCAAAAGCACCGAGCCCTTGTTTCAGATGTGGCGGTCAAGAATTGCCCATACTAAACAAGAAAATGTCTTATCTATCTATCTATTATATCTATAAAAGTGAACGTGTCTGTGTGCGTCTGTGTGTGTGTGTGTGTGTGTGTACATTTCCTTATGCAATAACTCTGTCAATTTTAAGTCTACAAACTAGAAATTTGATAAACATGGTAGTGAAATTTGGAAAAATCTTTGTGATCAGTTTTCGGACAGAAATTTGGCTGTTAAGGGGTCAAAGTTCAACGATTTGACCTTTGAGAACTCTATCAAGCGCCTCTGCCAATTTTCGGTCTAAACACTTGAAATTTTAGATACAGGTTCCTTGTACATGGATCTAACTTAATAACTTGATTTGAACCCAAAACAATAAATGTTAAGGGGTCATACAAGGGATCAAAGTTAAAAAAATTGACCGCTTTTCTTTTTTTTTCTCAACATGCAACGCCGGGCTGAAATGCTAGTATATCTATAAAAGTGAAAATGTCTGTGTGCATATCTGTGTATTTTCCTACCAAATAACTGCCAATTTTTGGTCTAGAGACTTCAGATTTGACATAAAGAGTATTGAGATTTGGGAAAATCTTTTTAATCAGTTTTCAGCCAGAAATTTGGCTGTCAGGCGATCAAAGTTCAACGATTTGACCTTTGAAAACACTACCAAACTCCTCCACCAATTTTGGGTCTAAACACTTGGAATTTTAGATGCAGGTTACTTGGACATGGATCAAACATTTTAATTTGATTTGAGCCCCCAAAATTAAATGTTAAGGGATCAAAGTTAAAAACTCAGCCAATTTTTGGTCTAAACATTTGAAATTTTATATAAAGGGTATTCAGAGATAGGGCAAGCTTTTTAATCAGTTTGGGTCGAAAATTTGAGCTGCTAAGGGTCAAAGTTTAAAAAATTTGAGCTTTGCGGTGTCTAGCAAACTATTCAGCCAATTTTGGGTGTAAACATTTGAAATTTATACGTAATGGATATCCAGACATGCGACAAGCATTTTAATCAATTTTTGGGCGAAAATTTGGCTGCCAAAAGGTCAAAGTTGCAAGAGTTGACCTTTGCAGATTCTACCAAATTCCTCCACCAATTTTCGGCCTAAACACTTGAAATTTTAGATGTAGGTAACTTGGACACAAATAAAAATTTTTATTTTGATTTGAGACCAAAATAATAAATGTTAACTGGAGTCAGAGTTAAAAAAAAAGTTTCTTCTGCAGTCTCTACGAAATTACTCAGACAATTTTTGGTCTAAACATTTGAAATCTTATATAAAGTGTATTCACACATAGAGCAAGTTATGAACAGTATATAGGGCCTGAACAAAGCCGGGTTGAACTGCTAGTATATCTATCAAAATGAAATTGTCTGTCTGTATGTGTACATTTCCCTACCAAACTACTCTGTCAATTTTCAGTCTGCAAATTTTAGATTTGACATAAGGGGTAGTGAGATTTCGGAAAATCTTTTTAATCAGTTTTCGGCCAGAGATTTGGCTGTCAAGGGGCCAAAGTTCAACGATTTGACCTTTGAAAACTCTATCAAACTCCTCCGCCAATTTTGGGTCTAAACATTTGAAATTTTAGATGTAGGTTACTTGGACATGGATCAAACATTTTAATTTGATTTGAGCATAAAAACAATAAATGTTAAGGGGTCAAAGTTTTAAAAAATTTGACCTCTGTGGTCTCTATCAAATTACTCAGTCAATTTCTGGTCTAAACATTTGAAATTTTATATAAAATATATTCAGACATAGGGTAAGCTTTTTAATCAGGTTTTGGCTGAAAATTAGGCTGCCAAAGGATCAAAGTTCAAAAGATTTGACCTTGCAGTCTTTAGCAAACTATTCAGCAAATTTTAGCTCTAAACATTTGAAATTTTACATAAAGGGTATTCAGGCATGCAACAAGCTTTTTAATAAGTTTTTGGGTAAAAATTTGGCTGCCAAGAGGTCAAAGTTGAAAGAGTTGGCCTTTGCAGACTCTACCAAACGCCTCTTCCAATTTTCGGCCAAAACACTTGAAATTTTAGATGTAGGTTACCTGGACATGAGTCAAACCTTTTAATAAAAAAAAAAAAAAAATTTACACTTTGGACTTACAGGTAAATTTCCAAAAAACTATTCTTTTTTTGGTAAATTTTTAGTTTACCGACCCCTCGGCATTTACCTCTAATTTTTCGACTTTTGATGGTTTTCGGATACGCTGAGAACGAATATCGCATTTATTTTTTGCGCAAACACGTAGTTATCCATATTTGAAGACATTCAGTATCCAACGTAATCCTTATCATGTTTAATGGCGACCATCTTGTTTTTCAATAACGAAAAAACGTCAAAAGAAGCTAAATATGCCACATATAACTGGAATCCCCCCTCCCCACCACCGGCGTTAGCGCAAAAGAAATTAAGGTTTATTGGAGGGGGGATATGGTAAATTCCAAGAAATCTTGAGCGAAAGGAAAGAAAGAACGTAAAGAAAACACTACAAATTAAAAAACAGTACTTGGAGTAATATTTATTAAAATAAACACCGACCACTAATTTGTTTTTTAGGGATATGTCGCAGGCCACAAATAATCAAATCCGTCGCAAATTTAAGGTTTGCATGGTATTAACCCCTTTTAATTGATCTAAAAAATTTTTTTTTTAAATTAAGTTTTCATGAGCTGTTTACAAAAGCATAGTTTATGTTTTCCGTTCTTTTTTTTTGGGGGGGGGGTATTCAAATATAGAATTTGTGTGCTTTAACAGGTGCGTCTACAGTTTAATTAACCGTTTTTTCCATAGAGGGGCGGGGGCGGGTGTGTTGTGGCGGTCCCATTGACCCTGAAAATATCGTAAAAATTGAACCCATAGAAAAAGTTTGATAGATTTTTAAAGTTTAAAAATTGAAAAAATATTTAACACGTAAAATTCAATTGATTTCATTACGTAAAAAAATGGCTGCACGAAGGCGCGCTGGCACTTTGTAAACACTGCTTTTTTTTTTTTTTTAAATAAAAAATAACATTTCTACTAATTTTCAAACAACTTTAATAGTTTATTTTGGAAGTATATTCCATAAAGAAAATAAACAACCCACTTACGAGTTTTTTTCATATTTTATTCGCAGTTTTTTTTTATATTTTATTCGCAGTTTTGTGTGAGGGGGTGTCAAAAATTCCCTCAAAATTCTGATACACCTAAACCACCACCACCACCACCACCCCCCCAAAGAAAAAAAAAAGAAGAAAGGGTATTGAGCAGAGAAGCCAACAAACGAAAACAAAAAGGATCAAAATTTCAAATGTATAACAAATAAATGTTACCAAAGGCAAGATAAGTTACTCTTCTACATACCTGGATACGTTTTGTGTTTTAATGCGTTTTAAAGCTTTCATACTGTCACATCCTTACATCATTCGTAGACATCTATGCTGATGACACTACTATCTATGGTAGCACATCTAAGACCGTAAACGACCAAGTTCTCTCTCATTCTCTCTCCTCTGATCTTGAGAAAGTGGTACAATGAGGAAAGAGGTGGCTTGTTACTTTTAATGCATCTAAAACCAAGCTTTTATCTTTACATCAACATTCTGATCCACATCTGGCATCAATTGAAATGAATGGCTCTCGTCTTGGGGAGGCCTCATGTTTTGACAAGCTTCTGGGCTTGACCTTTACTCCTGATCTTAAATGGAACACATACATTAAATCCGTTGCGAAAGCCGCTGGAAAAATGGTGGGATCTTTCTATCGATCCAGTAGATGCAATTCTCTATCTATATAAGAGCCAGGTACGTCCAAGGATGGAGCAATGCTGCTACATCTGGGCAGGAGCTGCTAGAAAGGACTTATCCTGCCTTGATAGAGTTCAAAATAAGACTTCGTAGACTTGTGGGGGATGTATTTTTCTCTTCCCTGCAACCTCTTTCTCACAGAAGAGATGTTGCGAGTTTGTCTCTGCTTTATCGTTATTTTCATGGAAAGTGCTCGGCTGAGCTCCATTTTATGGTCTCCCCACGCCAAACTTTCACAAGAAACACCTGTCTAGCAGAAAACACTATCACTAATTTCCTCCACTTTTTATCTGTGCCTAAACCTAAACGTAGATTCCATGAGCAAAGCTCCTTTCTTAGAACTAACTGCACGACTATGGAATTGTCTTCTGTTTTTCTGCTTTCCAGCTGACTACAATATGGCTGTCTTCAAGTCTAACGTAAACAAGTTTTTGATGAGCCGTTCCATATGTTAACAAATTTACCGAATCTCCATTACTAACGGTTACTATATTGTCCAATTTCTACTGTACACTCTTTAACCCTTATCCTCGAGTGGCCTCTTGGCCTTGATAAGTGGTGATGTCTATGTAAAAAAAAAAACAAAAAAACAGCAGTGTTGAGTTAGTAAGTTAAACCGACAATAGCGGACGAGAACACGGCGTCTTTAGGGCGAAAATGCTGAAATGTCCCCCAAAATAAACTAAATACTAATAGAAATCCATTCAATATGATGTCATATTTTTTTTCTGACGCCAGAAAATTTGGATCTCTTTCGTACACTTGCGCCCAACTATTCTCATTGTTTCGACTGATGTATGTAGCCCTTTTGGCCTTCTTCAGACGCGTCTTTTATATTGAAATATAAAGTAATTAAATTAGAAAGGTCAGAGGTCACATCGGTTAAAAATTTCAAGTTGTACGTATGTATAATACGGATCGTGCTATATATATATATATATATATATATATATATATATATATATATATATATATATATATATATATTGTAAAACTGGTAATTAGTAAAAACCTGAAGAGAAGGCTCAATACTATTGCAGAGCAAATATGTGTTTTATTTTTTTTATTACCGTTTTATCTGTTTGGTTACATATGTTTCAGATGCTGGACCGTGTTTACGATTTCTGTCGTGTTTACAGGTTTCTGTAAGGTCTGACGAGGCTGTTAAATCTACTTCAACTTCATTTACTCACATAAAATTAATATACGAAAGTATAAATTTATGCGTCAACTTTAAGTGTTTACTTCAAAAGTGCTCAATACGTAGATAGAGCTAGTTAGTAAATTATAAAATATATATGGCGATTAAGCTACACTGAATATTCCGCGTTTCATCCACTATAGGACTCTTCAGGCTTATGCGTATATATATATATATATATATATATATATATATATATATATATATATATATATATATTTCAAGTTCAATTCAATTTTTTTGCGGTATCTTTTTAATAAATTGTTAGATGAAAGTGGAGAATATTTACAAAATACCCTTGCATGTTAAAAAGAGGCTCCTAAATAATATGATTTCAGCAATTCAGCACTGTCAGTATTCTACAGAGGTGAAGGAAGAAGACCCTTTCATGTTCACATAAAAAGTTTATACAAAATTGATAAATAAAAATAAAACACATGATTTAATTTCATAAAAAAATGTAAAAATTTTAAGAAAATCAATCGATTTAAGACACGTGGAGATGACAACAATAACATTGATATATTGTAAAATAATAATAATAATAATAATAATAATAATAATAATAATAATAATAATAATAAATGGCGCACGTATGGAAGCGGTACCCCCTTCTATTTTTTTTTTTTTTGTCACTTTTTAATTTTTTTCAGCAGATTATTATCGAATGGTCTACCAGATTATCAAAAAAAAAAATTTTTTTAATTCAATATTTAATATTTTTAAAGGATGCTCCGTTTCTAATATTTTAAAAGCAGCAACTTTTTCGGCCAAATCTTTTGACAAGGCCAAGCTGCTAAAAAACAAAAACAAAAAACGACTAAATTTGCGAAATTTGGCGGAAAAAAGTCGCTGCTTCTAAAGTGGGGGATCGATTTACTAGAACGTTATATTGGAAAATGAGAACCCCTTAAAAATGTTAAATATTGAATTTTTGTTTTGAAATAATCTAGTAGATTAGTAACTGTTCGATAATAATCTGCTGAAAAAAAAAAAAGTAAAATGGACGAAAATTTAAAAAAAAAAAATACAGAGGGGGTGCCGCTTTCATATGTGCGCCAATTTAATAAATAAAAAACAACAACAAATATTGAATTTTTAGGGGTCGAAAATGTTAGAGAAATTAACATTAAGTTTTTTTTTTTTTATTTTACGCACATTAAAAGACAAACACACACACGCACAAAAATAATATAATCATACCTCAGACTGGAAAATATACATTAAAAAAAAAAAATCCAAGTGTTTTTTTTTTTAAACAATAATGTATCCTAAATTGTAGCGTTCTTCGAAAAATTGCTCAAGTCGAAAGGACGAATAAAAGAAATATTTATTTTCAAGTATAGTAACTCCTGCTACTTAACTTATCTAGATATTAGTAGTAGTTGTTTTTAAGAAATAGATAGATCCTCTCTTGTTAATATATATTTAAAAACACATTAGAAAAATAAAAATCCATGTTTGTGCAATGGATTATTAAATTGTGGGTAAGATGAGAGGGGAAGGGTAAATTTGTAGGTTTCTCTCACTTTTGTCTTCTATTGCATTGTGTTCTTTTTAAGGGGGCTTTTTGGCTTTTTATATGTGAAGCAATGATTCTCTCGCTCTTACTTTCACTCTCGATCACTCTCTCTATATGTAATGGTTAGACAACTCTCACTCACTCTCACTTTCTTATAATACTCCTCCTCCCACTTCGAAGCCCTCGTCGCACACGTCACTTCCGGTCTACATCCGGGTCTTGAATTAGTCATGGTGGATGCAAGTTTCCTTTAGCGCGTTGACGAGGTGAGTTGATATACAAAAAAATATAAGTCATAATAGAAATTTATTGGGTATCCAGTTTTAATTCTTGAAGTGTCTACAAATGATGTCTAATTGTAAGGAAGTGTCAGATAGGTTGGTAAATGTGATTGGTGTCTAAAATTAGAGATTTTGTCGGACGAATTTTAGCAACGTTTTTTTTTTTACTCTGTTAAATTACGCCTGTCTAGTCTTTTTTTGATCAATTTTTTTTGTTTAAAAAATACTACATGTCTGGATTTTATAATAAAAAAATTATCGATACTTGCTCCTACTATCGTAGATGTTACTGTTTTAGTATTTATTTTGCTGATTTCCCCGGGTTTTTTGGCTAGATTGTGCACGCAACACGATCACAGTGAGAGAGAGAGAGAGAGTGGATGAAGTAGTTAGGATTTTTATTTCATTCTGGGTCATCTTTTTTTTTTTTCTCTCTTTTTTTTTTTTTTTTTTAATTCTTTCTTCACTTTCATCTTGATTTCCACGGAATTAATTTCCACAAAGAAGCTTTCATAACATTATTTTAGATATTCTATCGCGTCTATTTCTGTTTACATGTGAAAATATCCAAGTTCTTTTTGAACATTGCTTTCCTATATACGCTTAAATTCAATCTCCCCCTCTCATTATTAAGAAAGAAAGACAACACATGCAATTCTTTACTCCCCTCAAATATTCTTCTACATTAAACACAAAAAAATCATTGTTTTCTTTCTCCACTCACTAACTGTTGTATCATTGTCTTCATATTTCTTTATTTTGTTTAATATTATGAAATTAAAAAATAAATCAATAATAAATAAAAACCAAAACCCGTGTTTTGAATAAAGCATCAATTTCACTTTTTTCTTTTCTTTTTTTTTTTGTAAACACTTCGTCTATCATTATTATTATTATTATTTAGAATAACAATAATTTGTTATTCTAAATCTAAATTTTTTTTTTTTATTTAGACCATTAGTTTATATTTAGAATAATCAAAATAAACGATAACTTAAAGAAATCGTATTACTTATTTACTCCTAACCAAAAATCTAGGTATGTTTCTTTTCGGGTTTTGTATTTCCTTGATGGAAATTTAATTATAACATCTTTGTCATTGGTAATAAAAATTTCTAAACCAAAACGTTTTTCCATTTCTGGAGGCCGTATCTCATTTAATAAAATCTATTTTCATAATTTTAGACATTTCAAACCCATGTTTTAAAATAATTAGTTTTGTTTTATTTAAAAACCTAAACAATTGTCTGTATTTTTGTTTTAATAACCAACATGGTATGATCATGTCTTCTTGATGTTTTCTTACTATTATTTTTTTAATTTATTCGAACAAAAGTAAATTAAAAAAAACAAAACAAAACACATTTCTAAAATAATAATGCGCACCAAATGATTTCTGGGTACTTATGCACTTATTGTATCGTGCTGAAATGATAAAGTTGTTATTTAGAAAGCTATTCTTAACATGGAGAGGGAAGGGTGTTTTGTAACTGTTCTGTGCTTTCACCTAACAATTTAATGAAAAAAATATATTGTTTAACTTGAAAATGATATTTTTTTTAAATAGCGTGGTACAATAAGTGCATAAGCACCGATTTCTGTGAAAACTTCCAATTATTATTTCACTTATAGGTACTTGTGTAGTTTACGAACCGTGATAGCATTTTCAAGTTAAATTTAAATCTTACATTATATATATATAAAGGCACCACTCACTATGTTAAGAATGAATTACTAAATGTCAATATTTCAGCACGATCTGTATTCTACATAAGTATTCACTTTATTATCGAATTAAAAAGATGAAAATTTCTCTTGGGTTTCTAATATCAGTAAAAAAAAAAACTATGAATTCGATTGTAAAAAGTTGTAATATATATATATATTCATGCTGACAAAAAATGAAAATACATTTTTTAGTCGATTCATATTTTTTGGAGCTTTTTAATAACAAATGGTCAAAAATTAGCTTTCAAAATGTTTTGTTTATCGCCATTTAAAAATGTAACAAATAAAAATGCTTTATCATTTAAAATTAACACACACATACCCGACAACTGTTTGTATATTGTTAATTTATTTTGTACCCTTATTGGTTTCATTTTATTTATAAAAATTCATGTAATGATAATTTCAAGGGTTCTGTCAACATTTGAAGCAGAATTTGACTATTACATGATACAAGCTAAACTTTAATTTCAGAATTTTGGTTCTTAATTCAACCTAAAAAATGCAGAAAAATCGTTATGATGTAGATGTACGTACCTGTCACGGAACGATGTTATATTCCAAAAATCATGTAAATTGATCAAGGTTTTATTTTTAACTAAGAAAATCAAATTTAACGAGTAAACAAAAACAAGACAGATAAGTCCACAATAATTCAAACTTGCGAGATACCCCTTGTAATGCTACCGATTTTATATTAATCGCTTTATATCGTTTAAAAATGATTTTCTTTATATAAAAAAAATAGATCAATTTACGTGATTTTTGAAATATGACATTTTCATTCCGTGACCTGTACGTATATTATAAAGATTTTTCTCTAGTTTTTATTTATTTTTTGGTCAATGTGCGCTGGTTGTCCAACCTGCAAAGAGTGTTTATACCGAAAGCCGTTCTTAATATGGGGAGGTTGAAAATAAGAAAAATCCTTTCGGAATAAGCATCCCCTACCTCCTCATGTTAAGAACGGCTTTCGGAATAAACATTTACTATTCGCATCTTGATTGCTATATTTTCACAACGTTTCGGTCGATGTAACCTCTGATCTTTATCATCCTTATTCTATTTTTCCGAACTTGCGAACTTTTCTAGTTCGACCTAAAGATTTCTAAGTTAGGAAAGATTCAACCGAAAAAGGTCACAGAAACATCGGCCGAAACATTTTCCATTCCATAGATCAACGCTATTGAGTAATTTACTTATTTTAGCGCAGGAAAATGATCACGATATTATATTTTTCTTTTTTCCTCAAATATTTTGTTCTATGTGAGAAAGAGGGGTATCATGCTTATTTCATAACCTTTCTATGGTCAGTTTTTCCCCAATCGCTTCTTCCTATTTTGTTATTTAGATCTCACATTCCATGAGTGATGTTTTTGACAAAGGAGAAATAATTGCTGCTTTCTGATTCGATGACTGTTTTGAGTGGGTGGTATTTGGATATTTTAAATTCTTTTCCATAGTATTATTCATCATTCATTCATTCTTATTAATCCTTATCCTCTAGTGATTTTTTTGTAGCCTTGATAAGTGATTCTCAAAAAGAATATTTTGTTCTATACTGTCTCTTAGTATTCACATTTATTTATTACAATTCGCTTTTAGTTTCAGTCTTCTGTTTTGTCTTTGAACTAATTTTTGGATCATGATATTCAAATGTACGATATTGACATCACAGGAAATCATATTTGTGTTGGAAAAATGGTTTCTCAGAGTAACCGAACCTGAAGGAATTTGATAGTCTATTTTAAAAAAATGTTAGTCTAATTTAAATTAAGGGATTAGGGTATCCCCCCCACCCGGGCATTTATGGTTTTTATTTATATATATATTGCATTTTCTTAATACTTCATTTCCTGCATATGCATGTTGCCAGAATTTCTTGGAACATTGGTGAAAATAAACGTCCAGCACGAAAAAATTCCATCACTTGAAGAATTTTCATGAATTGAATCAAAATTGAATCTTGTGATAAGAAAATACACTAATTTTTGTTTCCAATATATTTTGCTATAACAAATATTTCCTTTTTATCTTAATAGATTAATGTTTTTTTGTTTTGTTTCTTTTTGCACTTAAGAAGGAAATTATCTAATTTAAATATTCAAACAAACTATCAATCTTTTTTTTTATCCAGGATATAAATGTGAATCTTCTGTATTAAATAAACTTATCTGATTAAATATCGCATGCATAAAAAAGAAAACAATAATTGTAGTTTGTAGAATTAAAATCGATTAATTAGTTAAGTATTTATTTCAAATGCTTTATTAAAGAGTAGGGTAATTAATATGAAGGCTTCAAAATCCAATTTAAAAAAATACCCAACATGCATTGCATCTCTGACTATAAATTTAAGAGTTGAAAAGAAGCACAAAGTATTTATACAAATTAAATTTCAACATCCAATCGACTTTATTGCAAAATTGATTATAAAAAAAATTTATATTCTTTCCTTGAATTATTTTCCCAAAAATTTAAAGTAAAAAGTAACGCTAGATATGTATGGCCAGTTATTATTTCAGTCAGACCACATTTTATTTTTGTGAATAGTTCTGGTTCAGTAGTTAAAAAAAAAACATAGCATTGCTATTGTAACTATTATGTTTCTAATTCTGTCAATTTCTTTTGCATTGATCTGATGATTAGATAATATAAGAAAAATATATATCTTTAAAACATTGCGATATATTTATATTTTCTTTAAAAAATTTTGTTTCTTGATTTATGAAAACTTTATTTTATAGTCTATTAGTTTTAGATTTACTTGTAAAATATTCTGACATCAAATATCTAAAATAATCCCATTCATAACCAAAGACAATCAATTGTTTAACATTTATAGCAATAACTTGAGTTTTTCTTCTTTTTTTTTTCTTTTTTTTTTATCTTTTGGATTTTGATTAAGAAATTTGTTCAAATTTTAATAATTTTCATCGATTGTAAGATAAAATCAGAAATTTTAGATCACTTATATAAAAACTTGTTTATATCATTTTTTTATGATTATTGAAACATGAGTTATTTATATTCGAAAAAAGCTTTTAGTTATTTACACACAAGAAAGAGAAAAACATATATTCAACATTAATAATATGATGCAAGCTAAAAAAAACTCAAAAACAATTTATATAGTCCCCACTGTATTTTCATCTACCATCTACAACAGTAGTATCCTAACATATAGCAATTAGATCCACAGAATCTTCCGTGTTTCATGAGGATGAAAAACAAAATTCCGCGTAGCTTAATTGCCATAGTAAATTTTCATAATTTACTACCGAGCTCTACTTCCGTATTGAACACTGTTGAAGTAAATAACTGAAAATTGGTACATAAAATATATCTACTTATAAAATTTGATACAAGCTAGCAGAATGCCCATCCCGGGTCAAGTATAATTAGCCTACAGTGTTGCAGTACTTTCGTCTAATTACAATGATTAAAGTCAAGACATATATCCTGCTAAGTCTTATGTGTAGAATACTTGGTTTAATTTTGATAAAAATTCATTAAATGATTTTAGTTTTGGAAAAGTATCTAAAATTTGGGATTTTAAGCTTGAAGAGTTGTCAAGAAAAAATTGAAATTCAAGGAATTTTGCTTAATTGATGTCTAATATCTAATATGTAAATTGGAAACATTTGAATTTTCGAATATCAGGTTGTACCCAGATTATACTCTTAAAATTTCATCATAATCAGGGGCATTTGAATGTTAATGAAAGACTTCTAGCCCCAGCCCTCCCCTCTCTTGATAAATTAAACTAAATATAGCACACGTTACACATCCTTACAGTTTACACCTGTGTTCCAAAATTCATAATAATCAGTTAATTGCTTTCCAAGCTTACCTCTCTCAAACATATCTAACTTTAAGAGGGCTTTGTTTCGTCTTGAGACACTGGATGCTTACGCAGTGAGTTTATAGTTGAGTAAGTGTTGCATAACCTTCAACTGCACCTCTCTTGAATCAGTATTGCTTGAGTTCAGCAGCAAGAAGTCCAAGTGTGCGTTTGCTTGCAGGTTTCTTGTTTTCAATTCATACTGTCATTTTTGTCAATGACTTTTAGAACTATGTGACCTAGAATTCATGAACTCAAATGTCAGTCACGTTCAAATAACATTAAATAATTTATATGGTTAGGAGTTTGCATATAAATTTATTGTGCTTAGATGAGGTATTTTAACCTTTTCCAAAAAAACAATTTAAGTATGTCAAATTATTTGGTTGCACATCTCATCTATAAATATCATTTGCATTCTTGTATTCAGTTATTTGATGGCAATTATCTGGTAAGATTTTATGGATTTATTGCATTTTAACCTTTTTCGATGATACTACAATTCGTCTTTTCTGCCCTCGGTCAATGAAGAAGAAATTTTTTAATTAAGTTTTGTCTTCATTCAGAGTGCCCCTTTGGGAACTGGATTTTGCCCACATTAAAAACCTTACTTGTATCTAACTGTCCTTGTGGAGAGACAAATAGGAACTTTTTTTTTTTTTTTTTTTTTTTTTGACAAATTTTATTAAAATTTGATTCACTTGAAACTGGCGAAAATTTGTTTCAAAATATTAAAGTAATTCAATGATTGATAACGAGTTTCTTAATGTAAAGAAAATTGTATTTTTTAAACTTTACTATGTTTATTACATTTCTGAATTTTTGAGATGAATGTTGGTTATACATGTTTGGATTCTTTGGGCTACTGTTCTCATCTTGAATCATTTTCACAACGTTTTGCAGGTGCATTTTGTCAAAGTCCAGTATCTGCACAAAATTTCAAACAACCCTTTATTTAATCTATGGCGGTATCATGCTCTCACTGCATCAGCCATAACTGGGTAGCATCTTTAGCGATATTGAAAATACAATTATATATTGTTTAGGACTTCTCTCCAGTCATAGCTGATGGAATGAGAGCATACTACTCCTGTAGATTAAATAAAAGGGTTCTATTCAAAATTCCATGAAGATTCACAAGTTCAACAAGATGTACCTGAAGAAGGCCTGTTATATCAACCAAAATGTGAAGATAACATTCAAGATGAGAGCATTAGTCTGAAGAATTCAAATAATACAAATTACTATTTTTAGATTTAAAAAAATTGATTGACAGTTTGTTTACCAAATAGCAAATTATATACCATTCTACATAACCAACATTTTAGAGGGAGGGGATATCTTAGGTGAATTACAAAAATAACATAAAATATTGAAAATAAGGAATTTACATTACCTTATTGAGTTTCTAAAATAATTTTAAAAACATTTTCTACTCGTTAACATTTTAAGATTATAACAATACTTTCATTGTTAGCAAAGTATTCAAAATATTATTAACACTTTCAAAGTTAAATTGAATATCAGAAATTGGATATGTAACAATATACAAATGTAAATGTTTGCTTTAAACCTTTAAACACTAAATTATCTAACAGAATTTTTTGTCATTTTTATTTGTAATCTGAATTTTTCTTTGAATTTGGAAATATTTTGCAGCAAATTTCCAATGTAAAAATAGTGTCAAGAAGCATTTTAAAAATAAACTGAGTACTTTGAATTTTTGGACTACTGTTCTCATCTTGAGTATTTGCACAGCGTTTCAGTCGATGTAACACTGACCTTCTTCAGATGTATCTTGTCGAACTCAAGAATCTGCACTGAATTTCGAACGAAACCCTTTATTTTATCCATACTCTGTTAGTCATGACTAGGTAGAAGACCTAAGTAACTTGCAATTGTATTTTTATTGGGTGTCACCCGCACTGAGAATTGAACCTTCAATCTCTAGAAGAACGTACCTTTTACAACATAATTTTACCAAGTACTCTATCCACTATGCCATGGGTCCTTGTGGACCGAGAACATGCTACCCCTATGGATTGAATAAAGGGTTCCATTCAAAATTCTGTGCAGATTCCAGAAATTCGACAAGAAAGTCAGAGCTTATATCAAGCAAAACATTGTGCATATATCACTAAAGATGAAAACAGTAGTTTGATGAATCCAAATAATACAAATAACCAATCCTCATCTCTAAATGTCAAATATAAGTATGTTCAGAAATAATGGGAAAGTAATTGGTTTATAAGCACATCTTAGGGGTTATATTCTGCAAGATTGTGTTTATCTTTATGTATGAGTACAAAGTGCATAAGGTATTTGAATATATGTACATCACTTTTAACTACAGCAAGAATATTGCTTGACTTTATATTTTCTATATTTCAGAATTATCAATATATATATATATATATATATATATATATATATATATATATATACAAAATAATACAACAAATAAAGGGTGTGTAATAATCATGACTAGTAAGACTAAATAAAGCAATTTAGAAATAGAACCCTTTTCTAAGAGTTGCTTAATCTTTTGTTTGCAAAGTTTACATAGATTTGTATTTTTTGTTAGCATTAGAACATTCAAATTTATTTGGCAAGGAGAATAGAAAGTAAACCAGCAGTCTTGTAAGCCTCGCTTATTTTTAGTACTTATATTCTGTGAATGTTTCTGACAAAGAGGGAAAAATTCCTTTTTCTGGGTCAGAATCTGTCCATCTAACACTTATCATTGGCTAGTTTTTTATCTTTAAGTAGAAATTTTTTTTCTTCTTCTTAATATCTCCTTGCTTCAAGTGGCTTCTTGCTTTGTCTGGAGCAATTTCCATATAAAAGAAAAGTATTTCTAGAAGATCTATGAAGTTGATTGCATAAGAACACTGATACAATATAAAATATTGTCCACATCAATATACGATACAAATCTTATGTGAGAAGTAAAGGTAATTTTATGTTACAAAAGGTGAATTGAAAATCGCGTAATTCATCAATTAGATTGAGAATTTTTCTTAGATTCTCCTGGCTTATTTCCTCCAACCATTTTTGTTAGACATTACGTCACAACACGGAAAAGTTAATCGACAAACAATAGCTCCAAAGCCACACCATCAAAGCTGACGTCACACCTACCTTCGGTGCACAGATCTATGGTGTTCACTGCTAATGCTGGAACTGGCTGCCCATAACTATCTTGGTTGCTTATGGCTGTCGTGAGTGGTCTGTGTTCATTTAGGACACTGTGTTCTATGGGAGGCGCTGAATGCCATCAAAAGTTTTTTAAAAAGTCATTATTGATAGGTCCACCAGATAGTATTAACAGTCTTCTACAAGTTGGTCGATCTAGATCTGAGGTCTTCCAACTGATCTTTTGTCGTGTAATTGATTCCATAGAAAGGTGTCACAAGTTCTGACTTCTCCGGGAGTGACCAGCAAACCAAATATTTCTTTCTCCTAGCAAGATGGTGATGAGAGGAAGGTGTCTCTATGGGCTTTTCTTGGTTGACTGTTTCCTCCAGTTGGGGTTTAATGCAACTCATAACATTCTTGTGCATGTTCTGTCAAATGATGCTTCTTACTGTCAAGCCATAAAGCCAGACAGATCTCATCCTGACTCAAAAGTCTCTTAAAATTGTCAGAAGAACTTCCACATTATGACTGTCCATGTCTCTGCTCACTAGATATTATTGCTGCTTTTCAGCTTAATTTCGTTTTGCATTAATGTAGACATCCATCTTACTGGCTGCTGCTTCAGTAAGATGAAGTTTGCTGGTCCCATCAATCGTGTCTGACAAGGCAAGGTCATCTGTATAATCCATGTCTGTTATTGTTTTTGTTGGATGACCTGAATTTCTTATAATGGTGGACCCCCCCCCAATCCATGCTTACATCAGCAGATGTCTACAGAGCATAATCTCGACACCATATGAAAGGGAAAAGAGCAAGCATATCTCTCTACAAAAACATTGAAAACAGTTTATACCTCACATAAAAACTTTATCAAAGATAGAGATTTTAATGAATAAAAGTACAAAACAATATATTCATTCTTATCTTCCAAACAATCTATCCTCACTTCACATTACACACCTCTCTCCCTAACACACACACACACACACACACACGTCATTTCAAAATTACTGTTGTGTAAGATGGAGCAAGATTTGAAACTTGGACCTCCCATTGTTTGTAGTAAGTGTTTACTACTGACTGAGGTATTGTAACTTCTACTTGAAGTGAATGAAAATATATTGTATTTTAACTGAAAGTATTCATTAATTTATGTTTTTTTATGATTGATGCTGATGACTGAAAATACGTTTTTTTTTTATAGGAGAATTGTTTTCACACTCAGTGGAAAGTGACCTTGTCTGCAGAATGGTCTCTACCAAACTTCTGTTAGTTTTTGATCTACAGACTTGAAACTTGATATATAGGTGATTTTGAACAAATTCAATTTGGTCTTAACCAGTAAGAATAGCTACAAAGGGGGTTAAAATTAAAAAAAACTGGAACGTGGCAGGTGTAAGTCGACTTAGTGCTCTTGGATGCATGCACAGATATATATTTATATGTTAAAGTTGATTAAATTTTAGCATTTTCTTATCCAGCTTACGATAGTTCAAACAATAACAACTAAATGTTTTGGTTTAAATTCTAGCTGATGGCACCCAAGTTATTTATTTATTTTTTTAACTTTTTAAACCACTATATATAAGATCATCCAGTGTTTTAAAAGAGCAGGGTTCACTCAGAACAGGCCTCTGGTAGGTCGTCCAAAAAAACTGAGCGTCACATCCAAATGCTTTCTTTGAAAGATTGACATAGTGCTGTCAGCATTGCTGCATAGATTGAAGAGGTGGGCTGTTAGTACTCAGACCATACGCCGCATTCTGCATCAAATTGGTATGCATGGCTGTCACCCCAAGAGGAAACCTCTAAAGACTATACACAAAAAAGTCCACAAACAGTTTGCTGAAGATATGTCAACAAGGCACATGAATTACTAGAACCATGTCTTATGGTCTGATGAGATAAGTAATTTGTTTGCTTCAAATAGCTTCAAGCATGTGTGGCGGCGACCAGGTGAGGAGTACAAAGATAAGTGTGTCATGCTTACTGTCAAGCGTGGTGGTGGGAATGCCATGGTCTGATTCTGCAGGTGTTGGAGAGTTACATTTCATTGAGGGGAAACATGAACTCCAATATGTACTGTGAAATACTGCAGCAGAGCATGATCCCCTCCCTCTAGAAACTGGGTTGTGGGACAATGTTCCAGCATGACATTGACCCCAAACACACTTCCAAGATGACCACTGCTTTACTGAAGAGGCTGAGGGTAAAGGTGATGGACTGGCTAAGCATGTTTCCAAACTTAATCAAAGAGTGAAGGTGTGCAAGTCTAATATATCTGCCAGCGTCAGCTCTGTGATGTGGTCATGGAGGAGTGAAAGAGCATTCCAGTGGCTACCTGTGAAGCTCTGGTAAAATCCATACCCATGAGAGTAAAGGCAGTTCTGGATAATGATGGTGACCATGCAAAATATTGACAGTTGACATGGTGTATATTAATATTGACAACTTTCTCTAAGTACTCACTTTTGTTATCAGTGGTTTAGTTTTTTAATGGTTATATTTTTAGTTATTTTGAGGCGAAAATAAATTGACTCTGTTATATAAGCTGCATACAGACTATTTTTCATTGTGTCAAAGTGTCATTTTGTCATTGTTGTCACATGAAGAGATATACTTTATCTGCAGAAATGTGAGGGGTGTACTTATTTTTGGGATACACTGTGTGTGTGTATATATATATGTGTGTGTGTGAGAATTGTTTCTGCTTGCTTGATGTAAAGTAGCAATAAATAACCATTGGAATATATAGTTGATCATTGTTTAAAGAGAAATACATTTTAGTGTGATAAAAAAAAAGTTAGCTCAATTCCTTTTTTTTATTCCCAAGTTTGAAGGCCTAGTATGATTTTAGAGTTACCCATTGCACGTTGTCTGGATTTATGACTAAAAAATAATTTGAAAAGAATAATTCTCTCTCTGTTTCTTCAAATATGGTAACTGGTTCAATATAAAAGCAAACGATAGTCATCAACACCTGACTGTTTGACATCATTTCAGTGTTTTTTTTTGTTTTTTTTAATGTTTGCCTGATAGAATGAAAAAGTAAAAAAAAAACATTCTGACTCTAAACCATGTGCATCAATTTGATCTCTGGTGAATGTATATTTAAGTTTATTTTTCTTTTATTATAACTAGTTCAGAATCATGTTTGTGTCAGCAGAAAAAATGTCAACGTAGAATAAAAGAGGGCTAGAGAAATACACAGATATCTAAAAGTGAGATGAGTGAAATATTCAAAATAGTTTTTGCTTTTGTGACCAGTCTTGTAAAAATACATATTGCTGTATTGAACGCAAAATAAATGAAATCAATTGTTACGATATAAATATATTTTTAAAAGAAAATAGGTAATTAATGATGATTAAGTTATATTGATATCTAAATGTTTTTATTATGTATTTTAAAATGACCATTTATAATTACAGTAATTGTGTTTCTTCTGTATGTTGTGTAATTATAGGGCCTGCCATTGATAATTCTGAAATATAAAAAAAATATAAAGTGTATCATTGTTAATTTCTGAAATAGAACATTCCTTTATAAAATGGAGGATGAAAATCATTTTGGTGATCTTATTAAATTACTAGAAGGCTGTCCAGCATTGCTTGGTCATAAAATATGCATAAATATTATATTTTAATTCATACAGTAACTGAGGCATGTGCATGCGAGTATGTTTTTTCTGTGTAAGTAAAAAAAAATACAATACTCTAGCTGAGATTGAAACCAAAACCTAAAGACAATGAGTCATGTATGATAACCATTCAGCCTGTTTGACACGGTCTTTAAAGTGTTTTCAAACCTACTTATTAACATAAGGAAACTGTCATGTGAACAATTTACGCATGTGCATTCATGAAACAGTTGATAAACAGATAAAAATCCGATGACCCTCCCTTCCTCTTTTCCTTCACTTTTGACCCCTTAGCAGCCCTTTTTTCTGGATGAAAACCAATTAAAGTTTTCCACATGTCTGAATACCCTATATACCAAATTTCAAATTTGTAGCGCAAAAAATTGTTGAGTTGTCCTCACATACACATTTTCACTTTTGATTATATATATAATTTGATCATTTTCAACCTAAATCAGGCATATTGCCACTTGGAACTTAAGGACCTACTATTTGGGATCGTGTCTAACGGGGGCCGGTGGGGAGTTGAGCAGTGAGATGTCTATTCACATTACATTTAAACTTCTGCATGTTAGTGCAATTAGGGAAGCAAGAAACAGGGAGTGAATTTCAAAGTCCAAGTCCAAGAGAAAAATCTATTAGAGTAAAAGGCTTTTTGGCATCTAGGGACTTCAACAGTAAAGGGGGTGGGATTTTGCAGTTTGTCAGTTTAGTTTGGTGTATGTACATTGAGGAGGTACAAGTGCTATGAGTTCATCACAGCACATTTCATTTACAGTACTTGTAAAACAGACACAGGGATGCAAGATTGTTGTGATAGGACCGAGATTATAGCTTGACCGATAATGTGTGACCTATTTGATTTGACGCTCTTTTTTGGACCCTGTCTATGAGTGATAGACTAGTGGTAGATGCTTCAGCCCAGATGTGGCAACAATACTCCATGCATGGGCGAATTGTGGCTTTGTAAAGATATAGGATGCTCTCTGGTATGAGTAATTTCTAGCATGGTAAAAGGAGCCCACCTTCTTTGCAGCAGCCTTGGCAATTATCTAAATGTATTTGTTCCAGTTCGTGTTGTCTGTAAATGTTAAGCCGAGGAGTTTAAAAAATGGGCTCTCGGGTAGGATGGTATTTCTTATAACAATCGGTGGATGAGAGGTTGTTTTTATAGTTGTTAAAGTAAAGAAACTTAGTTTTAATAGAATTAAATGTTACCATTTTCCATGTTCCGAATCATTACAATTCATCTTCCGTGTTCCGAATCATTACAATTTATTCGTCTAAAATCTAATCCAAAATGGAGTTTCTGGTGAGATAACAGTGCTACATTTTGTGGTTTTGGGGCAAGTTGACGCAGCGACACTGTTTCCTCCCTTCCAGTTGGAAGTCTAACATGAACATATTGAGGGTTGCATTCTAATAAATCAACTTCGTTGACAAAGGGTTTATACTTAGATGACTGTATGTTATATTTTATCAGGACTGAATTTGGATTCAAAAGCCAACTGGGAAGAGAAATAACAGATGTTGATTTCCGATTATACTGAAATATTCGCTCATGAGATGCAGCGTTAGTGGCATTACACAGTAATGAACGAATGGAATTCAAGGCATCATGCAAAACTGATTCGCAAGAGTTGTTTTACCTGGTTACTTCCCTACATGGCTCGTTGCTATTCCCTTTCTATGCAAAAAATCTGTTAGTTCTATTGAAAGGAATCATGGACCTCTGTCAGTGAATAAAGGAAGGCATGCCAAACAGTGAAAATAGCTGACAGAAACAATTTATGACTGTGATGACGTATCTTGACAAGGAAAGGCAAAGGGGAAGTGTGAATATTCGTAAAGTCAACACTTAGGCGTTCAAATGGTTGTGTCGTTTTTACAAGCCTAAAATTAGTGGGATGAAAAAAATCACGGTTTTAATTCTTCGCAAACGGAACAGCTCCCAATAGTTCATCAAACATCATCAATGGGGTAAGGGAGGTTACGCAGACATAAAAAATGAGACTTTCATGTAACACTTGGATGACACAATAAAACATGTAGGTCTCGTAGACTTGTTCAATTAGTTGAGGAGCAAACTGCTCAAGAAAATGTGTCTGCGGCTGCATTATCTTTCTCTGGACAATATATTACATCAAATGTAAAGGCTGATAGTTGGATTCTCCAATATTCTACCTTCTCATTCTTTATTTTGCTTGAGTGTTTTAGGTCATGCATGAAAGCTACGGAGTGTTGGTCTGTAATGAGTTTAAAGGCAGAACCGGTAAAGTAGTGACGTCATTTACGAACTGCTTCAATGATGGCATGTTGCTCGCTGACTGAAAGAGATCAGAAAAAGAAAGGAACTGGGTGGTCGTTCTGATTGAGAGTGGCAACCAGGGCAACATCTGAAGCATCGGTTTCTATGGTAAGGGGTATGTTGGGATCAATTGTTGTAAGTAAGGCCTGCTCGAGTTCTTTGAGGTTGGTGAAATCAGGTAAAAGGAAGACTTGGTTTTGTGCTAGCCGTTGAATTTTATCTGAGAAATGAGGAATCTGTTGAGCATAATATGAAAACATTTTGACAACTCGCTGTTGTGATTTATCATCTTGTGCTGGAGGTAGATATCTCAAGGCATGGAAGCGTTTAGAATTTGGTTTTACAGCTCCAAATGACTCTCCATACCATAAAAGGGTGACTATCTCAGTTCGCATAATGTTCTTGTTCTTATTGAAACTTATGCTGTACTTCCTGGCAACATCTAAGAAACGATTAAAGTTTTCATCATGTTCCATCAAATTGCAGCGGCATATAGTGATGTTATCAACATATGCAAACCTTCTTGTGTTTTATTAGATTGTCTATCGATCGTTGGAAACATGATATACCATTTAATATAGCAGAATTGATATAGATTTCCACAGGCTTCGAAAGTTGTGAATTTCTTCTCTTCTTATATTGGCATATGATATGCATTCTGCAAGTTCGGGGCAGTAAGAACGGAATAGCGAGGGATTTTTTTTTTTTCTTCACTACTAGTTCATCAGTTCTTGGTAAAGGATAAGCATCAAGGTATGTGGACCAGTTGATGGTATGACTATAGTCAGTGACAAGATGCTTCTTGTATCGATTGTTAGTGGTTACTAGAACTTATGCTCTCCAGGAAGAGCGAGAGGGTTTGATAACGCCATCTTTTAGAAGGTCATGAATTTCAAATTGTATAAACTGCTGATGGATCGGGGAGTGTTTTCTGGATTTGGTAGCAATAGGCTTGTAACCAGGCGATACATGTTCGAATAGTGGTGGAGAAACAAGACTGGACGCCATTACGGTGAATACAGAAATGGAATCTCTGTGACCCCTAAAGGTATTTCTACCTTTGAGTGTAGTTTGAGAAAGTCATGGCCAAGTAAGACATCTGAGTAAATAGAAAAAAGCGGCTAAAAGTTTTAAATGTGGTAGGTAAACCTTTCATATGCTAATGTCGCATAGCAGTGACCTAATGTACTGTTTGATAAGGCTGTGAGAAGTTTGTGTCGGCCTGTTGTACTTATGGATGATGTTCTATGATATAAAGCTTTCTGAGCTACCAGTATCCACCAGAGCCTCCAGAATTATTCCATTCACTGAAAGTTTAATCGTGGCTTTCAACAGACAATCAGGTAATGCAGTGGTTACAACGGGTGTGATTGATGATTCACAAGCAGAAGTCACCTTCTTAGGAAAGTGATTTGATCGGCAGACTAATTAGAAATGGCCACTCTTGCCGCAGCTTCTACAGACTGCATCACGAGTGGAGCATTTAATTTGTGGATGTCGTTGATTACGGCAAAAGAAACATTTTTCCTCAGCTGCAGCTGAAACATTTTCAGAAGTACAAGAAACCTCACAAGTCATTGATGGTTCGGCAATGGCACCACATGGTGTAAGGTTGATATAAGATTCGGCTTGTTTCTGGGTTGTTTCTAAAGAACAAGCTAAGTCAGAAGCATCTTTCAAATTGAGTGTCCTTTCTAAGAGTCGTTGTTAAATTGTATGAGAACGAGGGCATCATGAAGTGCTTGGTCACAATCTTCTTCGACTGTTACTGCCACAAAGTGATAATCTGCAGTAAGTGAATCTAGCTTCTGCAAAAAATCATCAATCATTTCACCAGGCTCCTGCCTAGAAGTTGCCAAAAGATGTCTAGAATGAACAATTTTAGAGGAATTTACGAAAAGAGACTGGAGTTTAGCGATGGCTGATTCATATGAGTCACAATTTGCTAATAACTTTTGCACTGGATGGAAGATGTAATTGGTAAGAAAGTCTAGTTTACTAGTTGGTGGACAGTCGATTGATCTCAGGAAGTTGTTGAATGTACACAGACAATGTGCCCTATGGTCTGCGGAATCAGGCGCTGAAGGATTACCATCAAAACACTGGCTTCAGAAATTGGTTCATTTTGGATTATATTCTAAATTAATAAATTGTAACGATTCGGAACACGGAAGATGAATAAATTGTAACGATTCGGAACACGGAAGATGAATAAATTGTAACGATTCGGAACACGGAAGATGAATAAATTGTAACGATTCGGAACACGGAAGATGAATAAATTGTAACGATTCGGAACACGGAAGATGAATAAATTGTAACGATTCGGAACACGGGAGATGAATAAATTGTAACGATTCAGAACACGGGAGATGAATAAATTGTAACGATTCGGAACATGGAAAATGAACGAAAACCAATTAATAAGGCTTTATTCATCTACAATCATAAAGTATGCATGCTGAAATAGAAGAATGAAAAATTGCCAAGATTTTACAAAGTAACAATGCTAATATGACAACTTATAACAATCATATCAGTCACAGTAAGTCTTCAATTGGAAGCCATGTTTTATTTCAGAAGAGTTTCTGATGGGTAGTTATTCTATAAAAGTCCTGGAGATGAAGATAATTCAGCCAAAGAGCAAAAGAGCCTTCTCATGTTGACACAAAAAAATTATGTGCTGCGATACTAAAAGGTTTAATTTTTATGGAACAATTCTGGTTTCTGATTGGTTGATAGCAAAATGTGAATTAATTTGATTCGTCAGTCCTAGCAGCAGCGTTTATAAATAGAATTTCCCAAGTTTGAGGGAATATATCTCCTTATGAAAAAGAAATATTGCACCACCACCCCTTTTTTTATATAATGAGGAAGTCTTACGGTTCATTTTTAATTGTTAAAAAAAAAAATATATATATATATATATATATTTAATTATGTAAAATAAAAACAGAAGTCATTTGGATCTTAAAATTTGAGCACATGTAAAAAAAGGAAGCCATTTTTTAATTTTGTTCAATGTCAAAGAAAAATATGTCGCCTCTATTGAAAGTTTAAGGCAGACATGCAAACATACATACATACATTTATATATTGGTAACTAAAAATTTTTGACCCAAACTGATGAAAAAGCTTGCCCTATCTCTGAATACCCTTTATGTAAAATTTCAAATATTTAGACCAGAAATTGTCTGAGTAATTTGGAAGAGACCGCAGAGGTAAATTTAAAAAAAAAAAAAACCCTATTATGACCCCTTAAAATTTATTGTTTTGGGTTCAAATCAAGTTATTAAGTTAGATCCATGTCCAAGGAAACTATATCTAAAATTTCAAGTGCGTAGACCCAAAATTGTCGGAGGAGTTTGGTAAAGTTCTCAAAGGTCAAATCGTTGAACTTTGACCCCTTAATCGCCAAATTTCTGGCCAAAAACCAATCACATCGATTTTTCCAAATCTCAGTACGCTGTATATCAAATTTCGAGTCTGTAAACTAAAAATTGACAGAGTTATTGTGTAGGGAAATGTACACACACACACACACACACACACACACACACACAGACACGTTCACTTATATATATATATCTGGGCTTGTGAAAACATAGTCAGATTCCGACACGCTTAGAGGCAAAGCGTTTCAATTTTTTTGTGAATATATTGGCAATATTTTGTTCTGATGCTATGTAATTTACAATAATGGATTTTTTTTTTTACTTAATTTCTTATGAAGTGATATTTGATATCTATATGCTTAGATTTTTCGTGATTTACTGTATTTTACACTAAGACTACGCTGGCTTGATTATTGACAGTAGGTCTGGTTTCAGGTGAAGTAAAAAAAAAAAAAAAAAAAAAAGTCACTAAAAAATGACACTCCTTTCACTGTTTACACACCACATCTACTTTGGTGTGAAAATTTAATATTTTAAATATTTAAAAAGAAATCTATATTTTATAATGTTCTTAATTGTTAACATCATAAAAATGTAGACAATTTTCTCATATAATCAGAGTATGACACACCTACATAAATATATGTACAGTGTAAGTATGGAGATATATATATATATATATATATATATATATATATATATATATATATATAAAATCATAAAAAAACAACTTTACTAAAGACAAGTATAAACTTGTACTTTCAAAATAGGATATTATTTTAAAATGTAACCGTTCAGAGACCAATCAAAATGGTAATTTTTTTTTTTTTTTTTTAATGAACATTTATTTAAATTCTAATTTTCGACTCCTATAAGAGTCTTCAACAGAAAAATACAGATTTTTTTTCTATCAGTATCACAAAGACACTAGAATTGGGCATAAAAATCTCTATCTTTCAATAAGAATACAAAACTACATGTAAATGACGGTAATCCACATAAAATAAGGTATTTTATTAGAATCCTTTTTGAGATAAGCAATTTATACATTTGTATCTTATAGTTGTTGTTTTACAATGTTTCAGCAAACTATTCCTCTGGCCTTCATCAGGTTGTAAACCGCGATGGGATAGGAATGCTGAGTCTCTTGACTTATCCTCAGTAATTACTGCCTTCCATAGTTGTTGTCTCACTATGACAAAAACTATGGAAAGCAGTAATTGTGAGGATACAGTTAAGACTCAGCATTCCTAGGAGATGAGGATAATAGTCTGTAAATAAATAAGCTATTTATAGTTTCTTGATGAAAATTCTTATATGAATCGAAAATTAGAATTGAAATAAATGTTTATTTAAAAATAAAAGAACAGCATTTTGAGTAGTCTCTGAACTGTTATATTTTTCAAATTTCAATGCATCCAATGAGCAGAAATACTTCCTCTACTTAGGATATTGGTGACGTAAGATTAAATTATGCAGAGATGTTCTTTCAAAAAAATTCTTTCTGCTTTTGTGAGGATTCTTGTAAAATCTATACAATATTGTAGTAATCATTTAATATATTCAAATTATTGCGGAAGTGAATGAAATCGGTTGTTTAGAAGAAAATAGATGGTAATGTTTTAATTAATGATGCTTAACTAATATTGATTTTTAAAATCCTTTTAAGATAAAATTGATGTACAAATTATTTTAACATCAAAAATACTAGCCACCTATGGAGTCATTACCACGTATTTTGATTTTACTTGAAATTTATGAACCGTGACATGTTAAGACATCTTGCATGATTAAAATAAGTCTTGTTACTGCTATATTATTATATAGAAATATTATTCTTATATAGAAGTAAAGAGACTCATTATTTTATTGTAATTTATACACTTGTTTGCAGTGTGTACAAACGTGTACATTACCTGATGATGCAGAAAAAAGTCTCTTTAAATTCTCAGACATTAGGAATTTTAAAATCAACATAGTATGTAGATAGCTGAGAGGGAGGTGGATGACTTGTTCAGTTATAAATTATGACTAATTAAAACAATTCTTTTCAAACATAACTCAATCCCAGAACTAAAATAATTTTAGCATGTATTTTGTGTGATTAAAGTATATCAGAAAAAGCCTTAAGAGGCAAAAATATTAACTTCATATAGAAATGTATGTGTAATATGTTTATATATTTCTGATTTTTGTGCGTAGGATTATGTTTAACATTCACAAACAACACGAATTGAAACAAATACATTGAGGCTGCTGGGCTCTCTCTACCGTGCTAGGAAACTACTACCTGAGAGTATCCTGCATCTCTACAAAGCCACTATTCGCCCATGTATGGAATATTGTTGTCATATTTGGGCTGGTGCACCTGCCACTAGTCTTTCGCTCTTAGATGGTGTTCAAAAAAGAGTCATCAACCTAATAGGTTCCGCACTGTCTGCTAAACTCCAACCTCTGTCCCATCACTGTAATATGGCACCCCTGTGCCTGTTTTACAAGTACTTTAATGGTTACTGCTTGGACAAACTCGCAGCACTAGTACTCCCTTGACGTAAATACTCCTGACAAACCAGACAAGCAGCAAAATCCCACCCTACACTGTAGATGCCGTAAAAGCCTTCTACTCAAATAGCTTCTTCCCTCGAATTCCTAGACTTTGGAATTCCCTCCCAGGTTCCTACTTCCTTGACTGTACTGACATGCAGGTCTTGCTGTCCAACTCCCTCCCTGCAAATCTGGTCACAAATAGTAACCTCTTACAACTTAGTGGCACTGTGCTTTGTTTGGGGTGAAAAAAAAACATTAACAAAATAAATGAACTAATCATTTTAAGATTTGAAATATGTAACGGTATGTAATTTTTTTTATATTTAGTTTTATGCAAAGGAGTGAAAGCCTTTTGTGAACTTTCAGATACTTCTGATTTTTGTTAAATTTTAACAATAGGTATTAGAAATTGAGAAATATACCTCAAATTTCAGTTTTTTGGAAGTATCTGAAAGGATTTTTGGTGAGCTTAATTTGAGCGCAACCTCTCATTTAAAAGTTCAAATATTTCAGATTTGCATTAAATTTGATCAATAGTCATTAGACACTAATTAATGAAGAATCTCTGAATTTAAATTTAAGATTCGTTAAGTCTTAAATTTCACATATATTCTAGAATAAAAATCATTTAATGGATTTTGATCAAAATTAGAATAAGGATTCTAGATATAGAGCTTAGTATCATTCCAACTTAGATTTTTATCTTTGTAAGCTGACATAAACATGCTGTTCTGTTCAAGTTTAATATAATAATTGATACACAGAAGATATAATCGACTTATGATATTGGGAGAAAAGCTAACGAATGGAAAAAACAAAGTCAATCTTTATTTTTGTATAATTTAAAAAGAAGCCTAAATAATGTTGATTAAAAAGAAATTTGGGGGTCATTTTCAAATGTTCATTTTGTATTGATTTTAGGAAATATTTGTTCATGTTTACTTGCAGATGAATCAATTCAGCCCAGATTGAATCTGCCGAACTCTTGGACTTGAATACATGAAGAGGATATGGAGGAAGAGAGAGTGAAGAAAGGTGCTAAGGGGAAACCCAGCACGTCGTTGTCCTACTCTGGAAGTGAGTCTGAAAGTGAAGAGATGAAGATGGCTGTTGACTCCAAGAATGAAGATAAATCCTCAACAGCCGAAAACACTGCTAAAGATGATGGGCAAGAGGACATGGAGGAAGAAGAGGAAGAGGAGGAGGAAGAAGAAGAATCAGATGAAGAAGAGGAAGATGATGATGAGGAGGAGGAAGGTAAAGCCCTAGACTCTAGTGTGCAAAATTGTGTATTTAGGTAGAATAAAGTGTCAAGTATTATTAGAATATTGTAAAAATAGTTTTATTGATTTTTCTCAGGCTGCTTTTATTTATTAATTTTTTTTTAGATTTAAAATGGCTACATTTTAATGAAACCAGGGGTAGGAATTGCAAGTTGAGAAATCTTGTGAAAGTCTGGGTTTTTTAAACACAATTGGAGATCAGCTTTTTCCCAGTTGATTCCATACTTTTAAAATCAGAGTAAAAATAATTATTACAGTAGTCGAAGTTAATTATTTTCTTTCTTTTTTTTAAATATATATATATATATATATATATATAATTTACGATTTTTAGCAACTAACAGCATATCATAACCATTACCAGGCTGTTTTTTTTTTTTTTTTTTTTTTTTTTTTAATCTTGGTAGTTCGAATTGAGGTGTCTTCCTTTGCGGAGTATGACAGATCCACATACACTATTCTTGCTTGTTCATAAAATTTGATTTTTTTAGTTAAAAAAAAAAATTTGATTAATTTACATAATTTTTGGAGTATCATATTTTCATTCCATGACGGGTACACACATCATAAAAGTTTTTTTTGTATTTTTGTTTTTTAATTAGGTTAAATTCTGGACTTTTTCACTAGATGTCAGCTAAAAAGTAACTGACTTTTGACCTCTGCATAAAATTAATGTAGAGTCCATTACATTATATCGTATGTATGTAGTAAGTACAATGCAGTTTGTTATAGTTTCTTTTGTAGCTTAATAATTGTGTCTCAAGTTGACATTGGAGACCCATATTTGTTGACTATTTTTTAAATGTTGAATTCATTTTTTCTAAGCTATTTATGAAAGCTTTGCATCATTTATAAAGTTTGGCATTGCTGTGAACCCACTTTTGATTCTGTTGCATAAGAAATATGAAAATCATTTAGTTACATACCATGTTGTTTTTGAGGTTGGATCTTGTTTCCAATCAAAGTAAGGTTGATCATCTATGTTTGGAGAAAAAAAAAGTCAAAACAAGAACCCAGCACAACATTGACTCCTTTCGAGGCATTTTTTTAACTATACAGTCGGTGCTTATAAAAGCCAGAGGTCATTCAAGGATAATGGTTAATGAGTGTCAGGTGAGACAACACCCTAATGGTTGGTGATGGTGGGAATTGTGTAGAAATTAAGAAAATGGCTCAACAAGAACTTGTTTACATTTGACTTGAAATGATCATGTTATAGGCAACGAGAAAGCAGCTCTGCAGTATTGTGTTCCACAAACAAACACTTATGCAGGAAAAAAGTTTTGTTCATGGAATTTTCATTTAGTTTTAGGCACAGATAGAGAGTAGGGGAAATTCCTAATAGTAGTTGTAGCTATGTGAGTGTTTGTTGTGGATGTTTGGGGGTGGGGGCATAGAGTCCAGTCTATCTGAACTTAAGCATTAGAAACTAGAAAAATAAAGTTTCTTTGGGGTAATGTCAAATTATATGATAAACTGTTGGCATAAGTTATATATATATATATATATATATATATATATATATATATATATATATATACTAGTAAAAGTACCTGTCATTGACTGGGTTCAAAAACAGCCTACAGAAAATGGACTCTTGATTTATGAAAGTATGATAGGTTATGAAAAGGAAGGGTTGTAAAGAGATAGCTTCGAATTTGGGGGGTATCAAAACCAAAGCAAAATATGATGAAAGTAAAAATAAAATAGATAAACCCCATCATTTATTATACCATACCTGTTCACACTGAAACACTTATCACAATATTCTGTGGATCTATATTAAAAAAACCTTTTTAAACTTTGTGACATATTTCCATTCTATGGAAGTCAGGCGCGAACAAACACTCCATAATTTTATTATACCATATTTCTTCAAACTGAAACATAATTATCAAAGTATACTTACACAAATAGATATGAAAAGTATTTATTAAAGTGTGTGCCTATTTCCATTCTATGGAGGCCAGGCGTGAATGCAGACCCCACAATTTTATTATACCATCCCTATTTAAGTTAAAACGTACTTATCAAAGTATTCTTATGTACATCTATATCAAAAACACTTGTAAACGTTTTTAATTTTTAAAATTTTTATTTCCATACTTTGTGGACCAGGCACGTACGCAGATCCCCAAATTTTAATGAATCATCATTATGCCAGATCAAACATACACATTCCTGTGTCTCGATACATCTTCTATCATTATATGTGATCAGTTTTCTATAATAGTCAACCATATAGGAGCTTATTCGTGACCAGACACACACAGACGTTCAGCTTTATATTATAGATATATATATGTATATATATAATTTTCAGAATGTGAGAGATGATATAATTATTTCCACAGTCAAGCAACGCTACAGCTCACAAGAGCCATGACAGCCAACAAACTGGAAGTCCAAGACTCGAGTTTCGCTCTCATTTGCCATACTCTAATTTTGTTGTGGTTTGTTTGATCTGTGTTAATAGACTTTCTTGTGTGTGACATGGTTACTCAAGTGGCAGAGTACTCACCTTGCATGCAAGAGACTCTAGTTTTGAATTTCAAGTTTGGATGTGTTCAACTGATGAACCTAAATGAGAGCGAAACTTGGGTCTAGGATTTCAAGTTTGTTGGCCATCATGGCTCTTGTGAGCTGCGACATTGCGTGTGTGTGTGTGTGTAGTATTTGCATATGTTTATCTATTTGTATGTACAGAATTCACTCCTAAATTAATTGGTCATTATGAATTTTGGAACACAAGCGTAAAGGGTGGTAATCTGGGTTATATTTAGTTTTATGCACAGGGAGGTAGAAGTCTTTGTGAGAATTTAAATACCTTCAATTTTGTAAAATTTTAACAGTATCTATTACACATCAATTAATAAATATCCCCCTAGTTTTAGTTTCTTTGAAGTATTTTAGCAGGTTTTAGAGGGAATGACCTATGCATAACCTCCCATTAGAAAATTCAAATATTTCAGATTTGCATTGAATTTGATTAGACACCAATGAAGCAAGATCACCTGAATTATAAATTCTTAAAACTCCTTAATCTTAAATTTTAGACATTTTATAAAGTCAAACTCATTTAATGGGCTTTGACCAGAATAATGATTCTAGACATAAGGTTTAGTATCATTATATTTTGGTTTTAATCTTTTAATGAGATGTTCAAGGAATTAATTTATCTGTATTGGCACTGATATTCTAGTTTGTTGTATGAAAATGGTTTGTATGTTTAATTTTTGAAAGAAAGAAAATGTCTTTATCTTTTCAGAATCCGACGATGATGACGATGATATAGGTGTTAATAAAAAAAGAAGCAAGAAAATAGCAATACTGGAGTCTGAGTCCAGTGATGATGGTGAAGGAGATGATTGTCCTATTTGTTTAAATCGCTTAAAATATCAGGATATTGGAACTCCCGAAGCTTGTGATCATAATTTTTGTTTAGATTGTATTCAGCTGTGGGCACGGGTAAGTTGAAGGCAACAACAAACCAATTAAAAATAAATGCTTTATTTTCTTTTTGTTTTTATCATAAATTTGCTAACAGTTGTAATAATCTATCATTATAATAAAGAATGATGTTTTAATATATATATATATATATATTATAATTTTATTATAACTTTCGACTGAACAGATTCAACATAGATTCTACAGTCCCTCGGGCTAGCAAACTTTTGAAACTATGGTACTGTGACTTTACTTACTATTTGTCTACCATTGAGCATTTAAATCCAGAAAACTTGAAGTCTTTATCTAAACATTTCTGCTACGATTGCTGATGTTATCGAAAGTTGTTCTGAGTTCGAATATGCCATTGAACTAAAATCTGTTTATGACAAGCCTCCCAATGTTTTCCACGCAAGATATCTACTTTCAACACGTGGACAATGGAACAATGCGTCAATAGATCAGTACCTTTAGGCTTTGAATCATCTTGCCACTGAATGTTGCTTCAAAGATGTTACTGCTGCTACGTACAGGGATGAATCTCTATGATGCCTTTATATGTGGCCTACAGTCTTCTGTAATACATGCCAGGCTTCTCGAAAATGATATGTTGGATCTTAAGGAGGCTACTCAATGTGCTAGGGCATTAGAACAAGCTCATTTTCGTGTAGAGTCATACATTTTCAAACTGGACCTGCTGCCACTGCTTCTCCAACTCAAAATGATTCTACCAATGCTGTCACTGCTGCTATGACTAAAAATGTACTCCCTGACTCTCATATGGAGTTTGATTCTGTACTGTCTATTGCCTTTCTTACTCACAGCAGATGCTACAATTGTAGAAGGAAACGTCATCTTAAAAGGATGATCGTCGCCATTGTCCCACTCTCAATAAAATATGCTGAAATTTTGGCAAACTCAGTCATTTTGCCAAAGTTCTACAAGACTAACACCTTCACATAGCCTGTGCTAACGGTATTGATAATTCTCCTGTTACTAAAATGGCAAAATTAAAAGGTATAACCACTTACCGTCCTTATAAACACAGGCAATTCCTATAATTTTATTAATGATAGTATCGTTAAAACCTTGAACCTGTCTACTCGAAAACTCGACTCTGTAATTTCTATGGCATCATCTGCCCTTTCCCTCAAACTATCTGAATATTGTACTGAGAATATTACATTCAATGGTTTTGAGTATAAAGACATTGACTTCACGATACTCCCTAATTCATGCACGGAATACCCTTTTTAAAAATGCACCATAGTATTACTATTTGTTTTGGTAGGTCGCAGGATAGTCTAACATAAATAAGTATTACTATTTGTTTTGGTAGGTCGCAGGATAGTCTAACATAAATAAGTATTACTATCTGTTTTGGTAGGTCGCAGGATAGTCTAACATAAATAAGTATTACTATTTCTTTTGGTAGGTCGCAGGATAGTCTAACATAAATAAGTATTACTATTTGTTTTGGTAGGTTGCAGGATAGTCTAACATAAATAAGTATTACTATTTGTTTTGGTAGGTCGCAGGATAGTCTAACATAAATAAGTATTACTATTTGTTTTGGTAGGTCGCAGGATAGTCTAACATAAATAAGTATTACTATTTCTTTTGGTAGGTCGCAGAATAGTTTAACATAAATAAGTATTACTATTTCTTTTGGTAGGTCGCAGGATAGTCTAAAAATCTGTGCTGTTACTAAAATCAGTTGTGCTCCTGTTATTCAGAAATTTTACCCCTAATTGCAAACCTATTGCTATTACCATGCTAAGGATGCTCAGTTTATTGGGAAAGAAACTCTTTAATTACTTGAGAATGATATAATTGAACCAACCTCCATGGCAAAAATAAAGAAAAAGCAAATGACAAGATCACGTGAGAGGAGATATGCAAATAAAGAGAAAGTCACTTTAATAAGAAAGCTACTATAAGAAAATTAACACACGCACAACATGTGTGTATGTGTATGTATATATATATATATATATATATATATATATATATATATATGTATATAAAGGGGAATTATGCAAATTAAAAATTACATGGCTTAAATTTTGGTTTGTATATTTTAACATGTAGTCAACCACAAGGGAACTGGAGCTATATAGGCAATTCCTCAAGCCAGAAACAAAACTCAACTGTCAAGCTGACAGCACTTCTGACGCATGCTGAATGTAAGCGATATGTCAATGTAAGCATTGTTAAGAAGCCGAGAGATCGAATTGTTCTTACCCAATGATCAATGCCTTAAAAGCTAGTGACAGTTGGCGATTTCCTTATATCTTACCCAAGAAGGAGAGCATATCATCATCAACTGATAAACAGTTTTGTTGTATCACAACTCTTCAGTGCAACTAGACAAGCAAATGCTTTCATCTGAGATCAAAACTCTTGAACTAACAATCAGTGCTAATCCTTACGCTATCATCCGACACCTACTAAATGTAAGCAGAATTTCAATGAAGCTCAATGTAAATATTTTGTATCTGAGAACTTGAATTGTTTTTGCATTATATATTTCTGTGGAAATATACTTTATTTCCTTATAATATATACCAATCCTTATTTAAGAAGCTTAATGTAATTACAGAGGAGTATAACAAATGAATGGCAAGTCTATATTCCAAAGTTAATGATATTGACCATCTTACAATTTATTTCTTTAATTCAGTTGATATTTACAATTCTTGACAGTATCTGTTTCGTAGCACAAAATCAATTACTTAATTATTATATCAATCAGTGAATCTATTTTGCCCTTAACTCATCAGAAGAAATAGCAACAATCAATCCATCAAAAGGAAATAAAGTGCGTTTTGACATGATTAAAAATCTGAAAATTGGAAAAGAAGCTGTAAATACCGTATAATATGTTTACAGCTTCTTTAAATACTCATTTTTATATTTTATTTATTTTTAAATTATTGTGAAAACAGTAATTTTAAAAAACTGTTTTATAATTGTAAATTTCAAATTTATTTTACTTTTTATTTCAGAATGTTAATACATGTCCGGTAGATCGGCGTGAATTTCAACTCATTTTGGCTCGACATGCGAAAGAAGATGAAATTTTTAAAAGGGTATGATAATCTGTATGTTTTTAAATCTTCAAACAGATATAAGAATGTTTATACAATTGTTGAAAACTATCATAATGTAACTAATATTATTTTTTCATATATGTGACAAATGGAATTTTACTTTTTTATAATAATATACATCAAGGCTTTTTATAAAAATTTATTTTTTTATTGTTTTATAAAATAAAATTTGATCTTTTATTATAGTGATGAAGTAAATTCTATCAAGCTGCAACTAATAGTAATTAAATTGATGACTAGAAATTGCACTGCATCACAAAATCTAAGAATTTGTGATCTTTGGAAAATCTATGATAAATAGTGTGGTAAACAATGGGCATTTAACAATTCCTCCACTATTCAACCACCGTAAAATTGTACAACAATGGACAAGGCTAAAATTGTTTACCTTGGATGCCACAAACCAATCTTTCCGTAACTTTCCATACTAGATAATATAATCATCATCCATTCCTGTGTTCTGGCTACCATAAAAAAAAAAAAAAAACTAGTAACTCTGTGGACCAGATCTTTTCCTTGTTATGGAAATAAATGTTCTGTTAAGTTGGTTCCTGTTCTCTATATAAAAAAAAAAAAAAAAAACAGGCTCCTTTAGTCTTGGACAGACTAGGGATACCCACGAAAGGTTGCCTGCGTGTGAAATTTTTGTGGCAGGAGGTGCGCAATTTTCACCACACCTCTCCTGAGACGACATTGTTAAATACCAGTGGCAAGTGAAGTACAGGACAACTGGAAACAAATACCGAGATAAGTGGAGAGCACATAAAGCGCCTAGAATTCACAAATGGTCACCCATCTGATACTAACCAGGCTCAACATTGCTTAACTTCAGTGATCTGACGAGAACTGGTGTGTCAACGCGATTATCCCGTATACATGTATGCTGGTCTCTCTAAAACTATAATAAATGCCTTGCTTCCCTGAAAAATTGCCTTTGTTATAGCAATTTTCAATAATACTGGCAAAAGAACTGTCCTGTAAGATTATTGCTCCACGTGCTGAAATATTTAATTAATCAGTCTAGCAATAGTTTACTGCCAAAAATCCTAAACTTCTCTCTGACCAATAGTGTGGATTTAGGGCATCCTGTCCTACAGACATCCTAACAGTCCTCTCCAAATGTATACCACACTTTAGTTAGATGAAACTGGAGCGATGGGGCTAGATATCTCCAATGTCTTTGACAAGGTTTGGCGTGAAGTATGAAGGTCTCACAGAAATCAATTCATATGGTATTACTGGATAAATATTTGCTATCATCAAATATTTCTTAGCTAAAAGAATGTTCCAGGTAGTTTTCGATGCCTGTATATCCACACAACACATCAATTCAGGTGTACCCCAGGGATCGATACTTGGACCTATATTATTCCTGGTCTTCATAAATACATCTCTTATGCAGTTGCATCAAAGATAGGTGTGTTTTCCAATGACATCATGCTCTGTTTTCATTAGTAAAGCAAATTAAATGTCTATAAACGATGCAATGGCCGAATCCCTGGAAAGCAACCTCCAGTGTGTGAAGAATGGATGGTCATATTTCATGCTACCAAGACAAATCTTACTTTTAACAACTATAACAAACCTTTTTTCTTTTTTTTATTAATAATCTAATATTGAAATTAGTTTGTTTTAACATATTCAGGCAACATGGAATAAAATAAGTACATAGAAAATGCTACCAAATCTGCTAGGCTCTCCCTCTCTCTCTCTCTCTCTCTCTCTCTCTCTCTCTCTCTACTGGCGAGAAAATTTCTCGTTTGTCAGTATTCTATATGTATAAAGCCATCATCATTTATTATTAGTGGATGGAGTATTTTTGCCACAAGCCTTTCCATTTTGAACATAGTATAAAAAAATAAAATTCCGACTGACTAGGTGTCTACTGTGATACCTCGTCATAAATTATCGATTTTTGTTGAACAGAAAAATAAATCTTTTAATATACCTATTCACTTTTTTTCAGATTCCTGTTTCCGGAAAAAGTTTACAAAATGAAGATGATGATACTGATGTTAATGAAGATTTTACTTACTGTGAACTGTGTGGGCGGAGTGACAGAGAAGATAGACTTTTATTGTGTGATGGCTGTGATTTAGGGTTGGTAGCGAGCTCTTTCTTGATTCATGGTTTTATTTACAAGACTACTAACATGTTGTCATATTGTTTGTGAAATTAATAAAAATGTTTCCTTTTGTAAATTTTTGTTTTAATATTTTATTTTAAGTAACATTCATCATGTTTACTTAATATGAGAGCTGTGTAATGAAAGTGAACAAATTTATTGCTCTAATGAAATCATTATATACCATGCTCGGGTGCATTCCAATGCCTCCAAAGTGTATGTGTAGTACGCGGTAGTGATTGGACGGTTCTAATATTTTTCCTGATTTTAAAACAATTACCGATTCTGTTCTGTTGGATATCTAGGCTGTGTGTACCAAAAAATCATTTTGACAAAAATGTACACCTGGCGACAAATGTGAGAAGCAACAAAATTAATTATCAAATGTACCAAAAGGTCATTTCGATAAAAATCATCTTGCTTAATACCTAAGTTGTCTGTACCAAGAGATCATGTTGACAAAAGCGTGCATTTACAAGAACAATAAAATAATTATCAAATATATCAAGTCATTTGAATAAACATTTATAAACTTGACACAGGCAATTGAGTGAAGAAGCTACATCTTGATCAATTGTCAAAGAGAAACGTTAAAAGTATGATGTCTGAAAGATCATTTTTGACAAAAAGGTTACACAAGTGTAATCAAAGGCAGGTCAATCTAGTGAAATGACAATGGCCAAATAAAACCCTCTTGGAGTGTTGCTACAGTGACAATACCATCCCAAAAAAGGGTCTTTCAGGTGATCGCAAATGCTTATATAATAACAATTGAAAAGGATATCGTTGTTGGTTGAAAATTTTGATTCAAGAAGAATCAATCCGTAGGCACTGGCTGTTATTCTTATAGGAATACTATTTTTTGTAGTCATAAATAAGTATTGTATGTTTTAGTTATTATATTTAAATTTTTTTTTTTTTTTTAGATTTCATTGTGAATGCTTGGACCCACCACTTGACAGTGTTCCAGTTGAAGAATGGTTCTGTCCAGATTGTGCAGAAGCTAATACACAACGTAAACAAATCTCTTAACTCTTTTCTTTTTGTGATATTACATGCTTAGAAAAATATAGAATTTAATATATAATATAAAGTTTATTGGTCAGAAGATTACTTACTCTTTTTCATTTTTTAATTTGAAAATGGAAAAAAGAGTAACCATTGCATTTAATCAATTTTGTTGGACTCCTTTTTCTATCTTGAGTATATGTTACATATTGGAAATAATTGCAAGTTTGGCTAAAACTGACGAGGAAAATTTTGCAAACTGTACCCGTCCTAACATTGTCCTCTCACTAACTAGTAAAAGTGGGGGTACAAAGCGGCATTCAATGCTCCTGACCCACTTACAGTAGTCTGATCTAGTTAAATTTTGCATGCGCAATGATTTATATTTGTATGCGTTATGTGGCAAATTACAGCTCTGAACTAATTAAATTTTCTGATTTACGGTTGTTTGAACTGAGTCAAGTGTTGCATGTTGTGCAGTGATTCAGTTTTTGTATTTGAAAGGATGCACACTACAGATTTTTGATGAAATGAAAGAAATGCATGGCAATGATGTCCCATCATGTGACCTTGTAAAGTGTTGGCATCTGTAATTCAAACATGGCCTGGAATCTGTGGGAATAGCACCAGATCTGGCTCCCCCTCTTATTATTTTGAAAAATCAACACTTGACTATAAACCAAATGGCCCAAGAGATGAAGATTAGTACAGGGTATGTAGAAACTATGATTCATGACTATTGGCTTATGCATAAGATATCTGCCAGATAGATTCCCAAATTGCTATACCTTTCTAGAAGCAAGAACACATTGAGTGTTTGGGGATGAATTTGGAGATGTGCCAAAAAGATGAGTTAAAGTTTTTCAAAAGACTGATTACACAAGATGAAATCTGGGTCTATCATTATAATTCAGTGGCTAAAGCCCAGTCAATGCAATGAAAACACTTGGCTTCACCATCTTCCGCTGGCAACATTATGCTCACAGTCTCTTAGGACCAGGACAGCAGTAGTGATGATAGATTTTCTGGCAAAGTATATCACAATTACAAGAGTTTCACTTTTAAGGAAATTAAGAAAAACTATCAAACTCAAGAGGCTGAGCAAGATCACCAAAGTTCTTCTGCAAGACAATGCCCCCAGCTCACAGTGTACATGTTGCCAGATCAGAAGCATGGATGTGTGGTTATGAAATCCTTCTCCGTCCACTCTACTCTTTTCACCTTGCACTCTCTGACTTTCACTTTCTTTGCCATGAAAGTGTTTTTGAAAGGAAAGAGTTTCCCAGATAATGCAGCCTTGATTCCTAAAGTCATCTTGTGGTTAGAAGACCAGTCTGGGGTGTTCTATAAAAAAAAATGGTCTCTGAAGTGATATTAAATGATGAGAGAAACTAATAGTGGTTTCTATGTAGAGAAAGACTAATAACTGTGTCAAGTTTTGTTGCTCTACTACTACGAGAAGTGAATTGGGGGCATTATACAATTGAACATCCCTCATATATAGCAGTTGTGTTAGGAGTGTGATGCTATATAGAGGTGAATGCTACACCCACCTCCAGTTCCCTTTCTCACTTCAAGGAAACATAATTACAAAGCAATTATCACGTGAATATGCAATGTCTTGTTAAATCAGACCCAGCATATCAGATCTATCTGGTATCTTGTTGGCAAGACTGGATATACCAAAACTTGACAAACTCCTGATGATCAGTTGGCTTAGCCAGATTGAGAGGAGCAACTCTTGGTTAGAAAAGGCCGGAGAAGAGTTTGCCAACCCAAGAAAACAAGGATCTTAGGCAATGGAATTTGAACAGAATCAATTAAGATCGCTAAGCTTGGAAACAAATTGCAAACTGCCAGAAAATGTCAGACCCCTGATCAATTAAATTAAGACTATAAAATAGATGATGATGATATTTTTTAATTAATAGTTTTCTATTGAATTCTATTCTATCCTAGAGTGCTTGATAATGTGGACAAACACTTTCAAAATATCTTATTTTCTATCAACTATGAATGTTTTCCTATACATGAGCTCATCAGCAAATCTTTCACACATGACTTTTATATATATATCTTCCCTAATTATGTCATATATAGAAAAACAGAACCCCAGGATACGGCATTAAAAATTAGTAACAAAATACAGTACAGTATGTTATACACATGTATATAATCAAATAACATTATAAATAACACTGTTAGACAGGACAAACCAGGGGCTGGATAAACATCATATTCCGCATCGTAACCTGAAAAAAACGCATCCTAGGGCTATCGTATCTCGTGGTTCTACTGTATTAAAAATGAATAACAATATCACTACATTCGAATTTTTATACATCTTATTTTTTATTTTTTTCAACATGTCGAAAATTCTATTTTTTTATTTATTTTTTTTTATAGCAGCTGAGTATTTACATCAGTTATTAGTATGTCAATACTGAATGTATTCATTGTAAACTCTTGTAAACAGGAATTTATATTACTTAGAAAGAAAAAAAAACAGGCGTGTCATTCATCAAGCTGAAAAAATTGTAGAAAAAACACTGCATATTTTGATATGGCCATCATTTTGAATTTTCTATATTTTATATGCATGTCTCTAGTTATATCTGAATGACACTTTGTGTGTGTGAGTTCATTCTCTATGGACTCTGAAACTGCTAGGCTGATTTCTTTTTGAAATTTTACACAAATGTATTTTGTGTCTGGGAGTGTTCTTAGGTAGATGTTCTAGTGGAATGCCTCTGATAAGTATTACAAAAAATCCAATTAAATAAAGAACAATCTGATTTTAACCAAAGGTATTATACAGTCTAACATCACAATTGCATGTGAGAAGTTTTATCTGACAAGCAAAAGGGCTCAGTGTATTAAATCAACTGTAGATTTTTTGATAAGATAATGAATGTTTCTATTTAGAGCACAATTGAACCATAATACTTGACTTATACATTTTAAGCTTCAACTCAAGCCATTATATAAAAATAATTTTATAAAATCAAGAGTAGATTCTCTACAATGCAATGTGGACAAAATCACTGTGGTGGATCCCTGACTAGAGCAAGCAAGCAATCAATTTGAAAAGGGGGCAATTTCACCAATTTTGATGACCTTGAAATTATTTGAAGTGTGGAACATTTGCTGATCCTCATTCAATCCTGTGCAATAGCGGGTCTCCCTGCTAGTATATTATATTATTTATATATATTATATTTATTTTTATACATACATACATGTACAAACTTCGCTACACTTGCATGACAGTATTTCGATCTGTAGTTGTTAATAACTAAGATCTCCACAAGTGAAAATTTTTGTTTTATAGATATTCATATTGAAAATTGAAAAACAAAAAAAAAAGAAAATGAAAAACTTTGTTTAAAACTGAACGTCACATGATCCAATTTAAAATAATATTTAAACAAAGTTTCTATGTTTTCAGTGAAATAGTTAATAAATGATCTATTTTTAGCATTAATTTCCTAATCTTATTGCATCCTTATTTTCAGAGCTTGATCCATTTTTCTTTTGTTGTCTTCCTTACCATAACTGCATAGATTAGAATGATTTAATCAGTTCAGTTCTAGAATGACACTTTGTTAATTAATTTTACTTTTCTGGAAATTTTTAGTTTCTAAACTCGGAAAGGAAGCCGTTGTATTTGTATAAGTGATCATTTTGTGGCAGATGGTTTCTCATTTTTCCTTCTTGTTTTCCATATAACAATAGGATCAAGTCGGATGTTGAATGATCTCGATGATATGCAGTATTTATTGGAAGAGAACTCAATAGATGGTATTCCTTATCTCCGCCCCCGACGGAGGCAAATAGCTCGAACAAGAATCAGTGAACGAGTCCGTGCTCGAATTCAGGAATATCGTGAAGGCCTTGCCCGACTTGTATGTGATGATGAACCCAGAGCCTCTGATGAGGAGGTAAGTATTATATATTAGAAATAATGTTGACTATGCTTGTGTAGTATTCTTTAGATCAGAAAAACATGGGTATTTCTAATTATTTAATTCGTGCTAAATAAATTAGAACTTTATAAAAATAATAAAAATTACGGCAATTATTTTATATAAAGCATATGTGTGCGTGCGTGCGTGTGTGTGTGTTTGGATGATAAATCAAGGGTTGAAAAAATTTAAATGTTTTGACATGAGAATTCGAAAAAATTATGAATATTTTCCTACATGCCAGAAACTATTCTTTTTGTCATTTTAATTTCTATCTTTTTTTTATTTTTATTGAACTTAATTTTCCATTGTTCCTATTAATGATGAAATGATAAATATTTATCAATTTTAAACTTCCAATAAAACTAAAATCTATAAATCACTCCCCAACAAGTATATTTTTACGTTTGCGAAGATATATGCACGTGTGTGATTTTGAGGTAATCTGCCCTTTCCCCATCTATATATATCTAGCACCCCCACTAAGAAATTTTGAATAATTAAAATTGGTAATTGTATCTGAATCGAGGAAAAATATTAGAATTGTCCCATCAATAATTTATATATATATATATAAATGTGAAAGTTTTCTTTTTCATTTGTCAAAACTATATTTATATCAAAACACCTAAGGTTTATTTAATTCAAACACAATAAAATATTTTCAAATATTCTACAGATATATATATAGAGAAAATAAAAAGGAACAAACCGTATTATGTGTTCATCAACGTTTCGTCTTTATTTCGAGACTTTCTTTGGATGAATGAGATTAAGAAACAAAAAATACCAGTACAAAATATTTGAAAATGTTTCACGTGCACAGTGTGACGCAGTTTTATTTCAGAGAAACGGAAAAAAGACGTTGGAAATTCAAAAAGGAGGGGGAGGGCTGGCGCTGTTAAAGAGAAGGAAATTTTAGTGACGTCATATAGTCGTTAATGTAATTTTAAAACTATGAACGCAAGTTAATATTCTTATTGGGAAAAAGATATATCTGTTGAAATTCAAATATAAGTTTGTAACAGAAATGAAATGAGTGTTTTTTATGTAATTTATTGATTGAGATTATTTGTTAATTATTACAGGGGGTGTTTGAATGGTGTGAGAAAGTTAACCTGTGTCTACAGTTAAATAATGTTCTTTTAATAAAAGTTTACTTATTAATGGCGCTATGTTATAGAAACCTAGATGTTGTTTAATAGTGCTTGAAATTGGGATAAGCGCAGATTCAAGAAGTCTCCGGCGTGGTTTATTTGAAATAAATTTAACTACTTTTGCTTGTTTAAAGTCAAAAGTGTGGTTATGTTGCAATGAATGAGAGAATAATGCACTTAGAGAATTGCTATTTTTTATATCTCTTTTATGTTCATTGAGCCTTTTTTCCAATTTACACTGAGTTTCACCAACATATTTATGATGGCAATTATGGCAAGGAATAGTGTATATACCTCCATCGGAAACTGGTTTGTTATAGAGATGTTTCATAGTTTTTAATATATGTTTTATGGTTAGTGATGTGGTTTGTACGATAGGAATTTTTAGTTTGTTTAGTGTGTTATAGATTATTGTATTATTGGTGTGTGTAGGTAAAAGATGTCTGTTTATGAGAGAAAGGTCTGGTGTGTATGATTTTTTATTATTTATTCTGGAAAATATTTGTGTGGCTTTTCTCTTAGCATTCAATATGAAAGATGTCGGATATTGCAAGGTTTTCAAAATGTTTGTGAGGTATTTGAATTCTTCGTCAAGATATTCAGGACTGCAAATTCTGAAAGCACGTAAGAAGAAACCAATTATCATCCCTGTTTTTATTTTATTATTATGGTGTGAATAGAAATATAAACATATATATATATATATATATTAAGTGAAATTGTCTGTGTACATTTTCCTACCAAACTACTCTGTTGATTTTCAGTCTACAGACTTGAGATTTGACATAAGGGGTAATAAGATTTGGGAAACTTAATCTGTTTCAGCTACAAATTTGGCTGTCAAGGGGTTAAAGTTCAACGAATTTGACCATTGAAAACTCTACCAAACTCCTTCTCCAATTTTGGGTCTAAACACTTGAAATTTTATATGTAGGTTCTTTGGACATGGATCAAACTTTTTAAATTGATTTGAGCTCAAGACAAATGTTTAGAGGTCAAAATTAGAGTCAAAGTTTAAAAAAATTTGACCTTTCAGACAATTTTGGGTCTAAACATTTAAAATTTTACATAAAGTGTATTCAGACATAGAGCAAGCTTTTTAATCGGTTTTTGGCCGAAAATTTGGCTACCAAGGGGTCAAAGTTCAAAAGATTTGACCTTTGCGGTATCTAGCAAATTATTCAGCAAATTTTGGGTCTAAACATTTGAAATTTTACATAAAGGGTATTCTGACATGCAGCAAGCTTTTGGGCGAAAATTTGGCTGCCAAGAGGTCAAAGTTAAAAGAATTGACCTTTGTAGACTCTACCAAACTCCTCCGCCAATTTTGGGTCTAAACATTTGAAATTTTTGATTTGACAGGAGTCAAACTTTTTACTATATATATATATATGCAGATAAAGTTATGAACGGTGCATGAGGCCCAATCAAAGCTGGGCTGAACTTCTAGTACATTTATACAGATTGAAAAACTCTGTAAACACTCTTATAATATATATTATCATTCCACTAATAATAGGAGCAACTGGATTCATGAAAAAGAATTTCCAAAACTACCTGGCAAATATATACCCAGTAAATCAAGTGCAAGAAGGATTCAAACAATTGTGCTTAAAGGGACAGTTAAAATCTTAAAACAGATCTCTCAGATAGAATGTATGAGATAGCAGATTAGTGTCTGTCATCCAATAGGATGCTCCAACCTCAGCTAGAACAAAATATGTTTAAAGTAATGCCTCATTTGCATAATATGCAATTTGTATTTAAAAATTATTAAAATGAACTTAATATACTCGGTCATGAATATATGAGCAACTAAATAAAGGTTAACTAATTTGCATATTCTTGGGAAAACAAACTTAATTATTCATTGTTAATGGTTTCTTATTGGATGATTGGTTTCATTTAACTATTACATTCAGTTATATTTATGCATATTTTCAACATTCTACTTAATTGCGTAGCATTTAAGATAAGAGTTTGAGCACATGCACATGTGATTTTGTGATATTTTTCTCTCTACCAAACTCCTCTTTTAATTTTCTACAAACTTGAAACTAGGGTATTTGGACATGTAGAACAAATTTGATTTGATTTTTAGCCAGTAAAATAATTTCTAAGGTGTTAAAATTAAAAAAAAAATCTTGGCAGGAATAAATTGATTAAATCTGTTATTTGTGCACATGCACGAATATACAGTTATAGGTTAGTCACTAATTTTTACTGGTTTCTTATCCATCTATCGATAACGTAGATGTTAATGGTTTAAACTAGAGCGCTAAATGTTTTGGTTTAAATTCTAGCTAATGGCACCCAAGTGTTTTGTTTTTTTAACTTTTGAAATCATTACTATAATTAGTTACAATATAATAATCAATAGAGGATTGGCTCTATAGTAATAAAATATCTGTATAAATCAAAATATATTTAAGCATATTTTACGATTAGGCAATGCCAGGCGGCTTGCTAGTGTGTGTGTATATGTACACACACACACACACACACACACACATATATATATAATGTATGTTTACATTACAATGAAATCAATTTAAATTTATAATTATTTTCTGTAAATTTCTATATTTTACAGGGAATGACGTTCTTAATAGTACTAGTTAACCTAACTTCTTCCCAGCATCTTTGACCATCATAGTCTAATTTCACCGATCCACAACTAGGTTACACAATATTGTTAGTCAATCCTGATTTCATAGTCAATGACTGACTACATATTGGCTTATTATTGCTGTTAAGGTGCCTTCTGTTGTCGGCAACCAGAGTTTCAACTGCTCATAAACATGTTTGCACCAGCAAGGTACGAGAAGAGAGGAGCCGGCCTTATGGATGAGATTTCGCTCCGAGCACTGAGCTGAATTATCTTAGATGGCAAGTTATCAATGGAAAACAGTTGGTACTTGATCCATACAGGATGCAGCAAAGACAATTTATACAGATCACCTGTCCTCATTGTCTATATTTTGCAACCATGGAAAAGGGATAAATATTCCTCTGGTTAGTTGTTCGGATCACGCATCAACAGCACAATGACCTGCTTGAGATGGATACTGTACCAAATAATGTTTATTCAATGAACTTGCAATTTACTACTATATGCACATATCGTATTAAGCAACATTTACTTCAATTTAAAAATTTTTTTTTATTGCACTTTCATCCCAAACAAGGCACAGTGCCACTTTGATGTAGGTGACTACTATCTGGGACATAATTGCAGGGATACTATGTAGGGAGTTGAGCAGCAAGATGTCTGTGTACATTACACTTGAACTTCTGCATGTCAGTACAGTCATGGAAGCAGGAACCCGAAAGGGAATTCCAAAGTCTAGCAGTTCTGGGGAAGAAACTAGTGGCATCTAGAGATCTCTACTGTATAGGGATGGGATTTTGCTGCTAGTCGGGTTTGTCGGGAGTATTTATGTCAAGGGGTGTACAGGACTTCTAAAATAGGCAGAAGGATGCAACATTTCGTCGCTGGGAGAGAGGTTGAAGCCTAGTTGATAGTTTGGGACCTATTAGGTTAGTGACTCTCTTTTGAATCCTGTCCAGGAGTGAGATACTCGTAGCAGATGCACCAGCCCAAATGTGACAACAATACTCCATACATGGGTGAATTGTGACTTTGTAGAGGTACAGGATACTCTCAGGCGTAAGTAACTTTCTAGCATGGTAGAGAGAGCCCACCTTCCTCACAGCAGCCACAGCAATGCCCTCAATGTTTCAACTCCTGTTCCCTATGAATGCATTTGAATGAAGTACTTTCAGGTAATCTATCTTTAGTCATAGCTATTGGTGGTTGAGAAGCTTTCTTGTAATTAAGCTTAGTCTTGGCAGCATTGAATGCTCCCATCTATTTTTGTCCTCATTCAACCACAGATTGGAGGTTTTCCTCTAGGGTTTCCAGCAATGCCTTAGATATGTGCTCATTCGTTTCCCCCACGTGCCTATTATAGAACGTGGTGTCATTAGCAAATATACCTATCTTAGAGACAGTTTATGAATACCAAGAATAGTAAAGGTCCAAGGATTGACCCTTGATGTACACCCACATTTATTTCATATTGTTTTGATGTACAACCATCAAGGGAAACCTGGATTCTTCTTATTTAGGAAGAATTTATAAGTATTTGTCCAGTAATATCATAGGATCTGATTTTCCTGAGAAGACCATCGTGTCATACCCTGTCAAAAGCCTTAGATATATCTAGGGCTACTGCCCTACCTTCCCCTGCTTTGTCCAGTGCATCCAGTATATATGTTCAGAGATTACAGTTAGGATATCTGCAGTAGAAAAGGCTTGCCTAAATCTATATTATGGCCAGACAAGTTTAGCAACTGTTAGGTGATGGATTAGAGCTTGATTAATTATGGATTCAAATATTTTGGCAAAAAGGAGGAGGCTAATAGGGTGATAATTTAATGGCTCAGTCCTTTCACCAGAATTCTTGTAAACTGATACCAGAGAAGCAGTCAGGAAAGCAAGATTTGTTAAGGCATCTGTTGAAAAGTTTGGAGAGAACTGGAGCAACCTCAATGCAGCATTTAAAAAAAACTTTTTTTTAATAGTACAGCCGGGATGAGATCAGGTCTACATGCTTTTGAGACGTCTAGGTTTTTTATAATATCATGCGCTTGAGAAGGGGTGATTTTCAGATCATCTCGTATGGTTTCTGTCTGCAAAGGAAAAATCAGGGACTGAGTTGTTTACTGGGTCCAATATAGAGTTTGAGGCAAACCGACTGGCAAGCATGTTATCCTTCTCGCTTGTTATGCAAGCAACCTCATAATTGTTGGATCGTAGGGGAATTGTTCATTGCCCATTATTTACTAGTAGATTTTCTAGAAATCATGGGTTCCTAATTTCTGTGTTTCAATGCATTTTCTGGTGGTTTTGGTATATTCTCTCTTAGCTGTCGCTATTTCTTTCCTACAATTTCTTTTAACTTCTATAAACTTTTGTCTGTTTGTACTGGACTTAATGTCAGATAAATCTGCGGTATGTATGCTGCCTTTGAGCAATGGCAGCTGCACAAGTAGAAGTAAGCCATTGGGGAGGGTGGGGTTTGCTATAGAACTTCTGTGTGGGAAGATGTGCTTCAATTGCTGCTTTGAACCATTCAGTCGTCTTATTTGTCACTGTTCTGCAGGAAGAGAAAAGATGTTTCCCTATGGGGTATCTGTGATGAGATCCCTGATGGCTTTTCAATTATTAGCCATTAATTTGGCTATTTCTCTTACATGTATCCTTCTGTTTGCAAAAACAAGAAAAATAATAATGCTGTCAAGTTAACAAATTCATTAAAATTGACATCAACTTTTTGTGTATGTTTATTTATTTTATTATTTTTAAATTTTTGATAGTATTTTAAAAAGTATTTGGATTTTGCATATGTACATTCAATTGTTCTTCAAACTCTATCTTTTCTCTTGAGTCCATGAGATCGGTTTATTGTAACAGAAACAAAATAAAGTGTTTTTCTTTCTGTTTGTTAGGGAGAAGGTCCTTCTACGCGACTGAGTCGAACAAGAAGTCAAACTCGACAATCTGAAGCTAAAAGAAAACCACCACGTCGAAAGCAAACAAAGAAAGGTCGAGCAGGTAAACAGAAAGCGTACCCGAAAAAGAAACTGAGACGGCGCACAAAAGCACCAGGAAAGGTAACTGAAAATTAAATGTCCAGAAATGTGTGTTTTTAATGTTATATTGAAATACAGTTTTGATTGATTTCTTAAGTGTCTATCATCTACATGCATTTATTTATGAAGATCAGATGTTTTAATTTTTCTCCATCTCCTAAATACTATTCCAGTATCCAGTCTAATAATATCAAACCAGCAATGATAGGTGGGGAGAGGGGTCAGTTAGAAAAGCAGCCCAAAAGAACTGTTATAGACGCTAACATCAGAAGATGGAATGAAAAAAAAAACGATGCAAAAAAAGGGAAACTTATTAAATTTAGAATTTGTTCCTCTGCTTTATGTTGAAGAAAATCTCGATTATTAATTGGAATAAATTACTTGAATCCATTTTGAAGGTGAGGATATGTTCCATGAAACCGTCAAATTTGTTCATTAAATGTAATAGGTTTTGTCTCGGATTATCTGCATAGTTCAGTGTTTATAAGAGTGCACCAACGTATTTCAAGTGAAAACATATATTTACCTGTCATGTTGAAATTAGTATTAATTACTGTTAAGTTTTGAGACATTGTGTTGAACAAAGATGGCGGCGTAGTTCAAATCAATAACCAAGATGGCGATCAAGAATTAAATGCGGTCCGTCGCGTAGTTAACCTCTTAAGTTCTGAGATATTATGTTGAACAAAGATGGCGGCGTAGTTCAGATCAGTAACCAAGATGGCGGCGAAGAATTAAATGTGGTCCGTGACGTAGCAAATAGCTAACTGATTGAATCCAAAATTTGACGATTTTTATAATAATTTTGCGACGTTTTGATTGGTTGTTTAGCACAGCCGTTGGTTATAAAAATGATTGGCGAATCCATTCGTCTCATACCTCCCATCACAAGTCAAAAACATTTTATGATCCAATAGAAAAATGATTACAAGTAAAAATGAAAATTGTTGAGTTTTAACATTTGTTTTAATAGTAAAGAGTTTGCAAGATCGAGGAGAAGGTGACTACAATTGATAATTTTGACTAAATTATTTGTACCACCATCTCTAATTCAGATATCTGCGACCGTATTTGTGGCTGATTTTTTTTTTATTTAAAATACTTGTCTATTGGATCATTTCTTTCAATTTTTGGAATTTATGCTAATTTCGGCACAACATGTATGTAATGTTTTCACCTGAAATGCATTGGTTCACCAATATAAACAAGCACCCATAGTTTTTTTCTTTTTTATGGATTAAAAAGTAGAAGAAATGTTTTCTTAAGAATAGTGTGTTCACGTTTTCTACCAATAATTTTTTTTCTAAATTAGTTTTAGCTGAAGACACAAGCAAATGATATGGATAAATATTTAATTGTCTTTTATTTCTAAAATTTATTGACTAGTCTTTATATTACTAGGTACAATTTCAATTAAATAGAAAAATAACAAATATTTTTTATTGATTTATGCTGATAAAATATGTGAATTATTATTTGATGTTTACATAAAATCAGTGAAAATAGGACCAACTTAAATGTGAGGTTGATTGAGATTGTCTGACTGACTTCCTCATCTTGGTTTTTATCGTTACAACGTTTCGGCCGTTTTGCCCTCCGGCCTTCATCAGGTGTTTTGTATCGAACAGAGTCAGTCCGACAATCTCAATCAATGAAAACACCTCATCTCAAAAATACAGACAATTAAATGTGAGGGTCGTTCTAAAAGTAAAGCCTCCTCTTTTTTTTTTTTTTTTAACTCAAAAAGTTGTAGAGCTATGAAAGGGGGAGTACTACCATAAAAATGAGTGGCCTTTTGTGCTCCAGAATTTATTTTTCTACAAAGTCACCTTGATTCTCAATGCACTTTTGCCAGGAAATCAATGACACATCTCTGCTTCTGACACACGTCACCAACACGAGTTGCTTTCTTATTGTCTCACACCGTCAATATCTGCAACATAGAGATGAAACTTTCAGGTCATGAATGCATAAGTTTGGTCATCAAAGAATGCAATTTGCAATACCTTCTAATACATTTAGGTGGAAAAAATAGGAGGCATTACTTTTGGAACGTTCTTCGTAGCTTCAATAAGATGACTTCTAATAAATTTTACATAAAGAAAAGCATTATTAATGATCACTAGGTGTGTTTTATCTGACAAGTGACTCGTACAAATTTGCTAAAATTGTTTTTAAACACAAACCTATGATTAGGTAAGAAAAAAGGAGTAGGCAGAGTACATATTTCTAAAGCAGTAGTTTTTACAATATCAGCATCTGAGCTGAGTCTAAAAGATTATTTTTTTAACTGCATATGTATTTTATAAATTTGAAGAAAAACATTGCATGGATATATCTTTTTAAATTAAGTGATCCCTCTTTTTTTTCTTTTGATAACCTGCAAAAAAATTAGGCATAAAGGGTATTCAGCATTAGTTCCAAGCAAGTTATTTTTGTTGAAAAACATTTTTAGTGTTTTTTTATTTGTCAATAAAACCAATATATAAATATATTCGTCATAGTTATTCTCATAGTAGTTATAAATTGGTAGATGCTTGGTAAAGATGAAAATTGACATAGCCATGTACCAACATTACTTAAAGAATGAGTTTAAACGTGTAAGATTAATTAGTTTACAAATATCATAACAGATGTTAGCTGTGACCTGTAAAAATTCCATGGATTGTTTCTGTTAAGTGTTGAGACATTATCTTGAACAGAGATGGCGGTGAAGATTTAGTGTCGTTCCGATCTTGAGTGCTTAGTAATTCCCAGTAACAAAGATGGCGGCGAAGAATCAAATGCAGGTTCGTAACAAAGACGACGGTGAACTGATTGAATCCAAAATTCGACAATTTTTATAGTAACTTTGGAGGCTTTTCATTGGTTATAAACTTGTTATAAAAACGATCGTTGAAATCATTGGTGTCATACCCCCCATTAGGAGTCAAAACCATTTAACAGTTTCTAATTCTAAATTTATAGTGATCCAACATTATTCTGAAATCATATTCAATCAGAAAAAGCTGAATAGTTGTAAAAATTAGGTATGAATAATAAAGACTTCGGGAAAAGATAAACTATGTTAAATAAACACTTATCCTTTCAAACTCCCTAACGGGTGATGGGTTCCTTCTACTTGCACTTCTTCATACCAAAGTCTCCTTACTTTCCTTTTCCCATATTTTAGAGTGCCTTTTCTGTTTCTTCTTTCAGTCATTTTTCAATTCTGTATCCTCTTGCTTCCTTTTCATACCAAGTATTGTGCAATAGGAACAGACTAATGAGTTATTGTAGGATTGAGAATCCGTGCTAACTGTAATTGTGTTGTCGTGCCACCAGTTTATCCATTAACTCTGTGAACGATTGTTATTTAATGATGCTTTTTGCCTTTATTTTCAGGCACAAATTTTTGATAAATTACGAAATGCAAACGCTAGCAAGTCTCCTAAGTCTCGTCTGGCTGGTAAACTAGGCTTAACAAAAGCACGTGCATCCCTGCGGAAATCTGACAGAGTTACTGCTGCCCAAATTGTGAAAGAAGATCTATATGGTTCCAAACCATTGACAATTACAGGGGGAAGGCATGATCTCGATCCTTTTCCAGAGTAAGAAATGATTTTTATTTTATTTTGAATATATATATATATATATATATTCATAATTTGTGCAGTTGGATTACTTTTAATTGAATTCAATATTTACTAACTCATGAATTTATTTTTTTAAGTATAAAGAAGAAAAAAATATTTTATCTTTTTAATAAAATATGCAGTAAAGTTTAGTGACTTTTATATTACTAGTTTTATTTATTTTATTTCCACTAATTCTCTCTAATTTGGTGCTATCAGATGAGGTTGTCTGAAAATACTGGTTTCTTGACCTAAAATGCACCAAACCTTGATGCTATCGTTTTTTTTTCTTTTCCTTTACAAAACTTAATTATGTTCTGCAAAGTTAAAAACTAAAAGTTTTTCTTTACAAAACAACCAAACCAAACTCCATGAATAAATATTTGAAGATCTAAAGAACTTTAAGCATAAAACCGTTTTCCAAAATTACTGGATTCAGCATTAAATACACCCAAAAGAGGTTGATATGGCGTTAAAAAAAAAACGGCCTCCCAGTGACATTAATATTTAAAATATTAATATTATTTCTTCTTTTTTTTTTTTTTATTATTATTATTAGTGATGATTCTTACAATCGATCTGACGAACCGCAGGCCAGTACATCCGTGTTCTCTGCAGCAGCAGCCAAACGGGCTTCAAAATATTCTGCCTCTGCATTGCTTTCCAGGCAGCCTGTAGCACGACCTCTACTATGCAAGTAAGTATCAATTCTTTTTTTTTTTTCTATAAAATGTATTTTCAATAATCAAGTACTGTGGAGATTATGTGCAATCTTGAATGATAACTTTTTTTTTATTTTTATTTTTTTTTCAGTAAAATTATACTTTTTTGCCCTCGATATTGTCAACAGGAAATAAAATTAAGATAAACAAAATACAAATATTTTAGGCTTTAGAGTGGTAGTTGTTTCATGTTTGATTTTTGAGCATTTAGCATTCATTCATCTGTCCATAAAAATTCCAGAAATTATTTCTTTACTATTGAATAACGAATATGGATTCTTATTTAGAATTTGTACTTAATTAAAAAAAAAAAAACTACAGAAAATTATTTTTATGATGTATGTACCCATCATAGATCAAAGATGCCATATTCCAAAAATTACATAAATTGATCAAGTAATTTTTATTTTTTAATCAAAATTTACGATTTTTAATGATATGAAATTGTTAGCATTACAAAGTTGAAGTTACAAGTTTGAATTATTGTATATTTATCTGCCCTTGTATTTTTTTTTATTTATTTATTTTTTTTTTTTCAATATGGTTTTTACTTATAAAATTTGATTTTCTTAATAAAAAATCTGACATCTTTGTTTATTGATGGGTATGTAGATCAGGGATTTTTCTGCAATTTAGTTTTTTTTTTTTAAAGGGTTTAATTTTAAATAAGTACCACAAGTTTAACTAAAATAAATGGATGCTGTGTAAAGACTCATAAAGGCGTGATATGTCGCAAAACAAAACCACTAAACCAATCGTATAGTTTACTGTAGTTAAATTTGTATGTCATTGTTATTGGAGGTTGTGTTAAGGTTGATAAAATATGAAAACTAATGGTAAACATTTTCTTTAAAAATGTTTACATTTAAGAACAAATTCCATATTTTTTTTTAATATACAGAACTACATCTGTTTTTTTCTTCCAGCATGGAATTTTTTTAATGTTTTAAAATGTTTTATAGCAGAGTATTCAATGTTTTGTTTGTAGATATTGGCCTGTGAAGAAAATAGCAAATTACAGAAAACAATTTGCTGCTCTTTTATTGTTCATTTCTACCTGGCATTTTATTTTTTGAAAATTTGAAGCACATATACACACACATGCATGACCTGAAAAGAAATTGGAATCTTAGTAAGATCTCCATCATTCCAGTGAAAACGAATTTCAAAAACTACCTAGCAAATATACCTGGTAAACCAAGTGCAGGAGAAATTCAAACAGTTGCCCTTAAAAGGACAGTTAGAATCTTAAAAAAAAAAACCCAAAAAAACTCTGTTGGAATGTATAGATAGCAGATGAATGTTTGGCATCCAATAGGATGCTCTATTCCCAGCTAAAACAAATAAGAAAATGGGGAGGGGGATATATATATATATAAGAAGGGGGTAAGAGATGCAGTTTTCTGCAATTTTTAATTTTTCTTAAAGACCAATTCCTGATTACAAGTGAAGCATATCTGGCATACTATATGCACTTGTACACAGTATTTTATTTCAGATGAGTTTTAAAGTGAAATATCATTGCATTGTTATTTTTTTATTTTTTTTTGTCAGATTACCAGAGGATAGTCCAAGTAGTAACTTTTTCTCTGGTCACTGCAGCAATTCTGGTGGCAGCAATACAGCCAGCAGCAGTGGAGGAGGATTAGATTTACTTGGATCCATTATGATGGATCAAAACATGCTTAATCTGGAAAGTAAAGATGTCAAAATAAATAGAGATGGTGAGGATCTTTAGTTTTAAATTATTCTATTTTGGTCTTTTTTCTTTTTTTTATCTTTATATTTTGTGATCTCATAAATTATAGGTTTAACAATTTGTATATTAATATTAGCTTTTGCAGTCCATCCTCATTTTGTGTGATTTTTGCCTAAATTTGCCCATTAATTCATTCAGCTAGTAATTTCTGAATTCTTTTTAGATATTTCCAAATACTTCATTTTTATATTTTTGTCCTTTGATGTTTTACAAGTTGAAGTAAGCAGTTTTGTGCCAATAGGCTAAAAATGCTAGATTTAACTTGAAAAAAAAAAAAAAAATGCTCTTTTCTTTCGCTAAGTGTATACACTTATTTTAAACACTCACCCTCTCTATATGCATAGATTGAAACACATCCAAGTAGAATTTATGATGATTTAACACACTTGCTCACTTTTTATTCTCAGAAAAATTTGGGTATAAGTGTGTGTGTGTGTGTCTGTGTACATTTCCCTACGCAATAACTCTGTCAATTTTTAGTCTACAGACTCGAAATTTGATGTACAGGGTACTGAGATTTGGGAAAATCGATGTGATCGGTTTTTGGCCAGAAATTTGGCGATTAAGGGGTCGACCTTTGAGAACTCTACCAAACTCCTCCGACAATTTTGGGTCTACGCACTTGAAATTTTAGATATAGGTTCCTTGGACATGGATCTAACTTAATAACTTGATTTGAGCCCAAAACAATAAATTTTAAGGGGTCATAATAAGGGTCAAAGTTTTAAAAAAAAAAATTGATCTCTGCGGTCTCTTCCAAATTACTCAGACAATTTCTGGTCTAAATATTTGAAATTTTACGTAAAGAGTATTCAAGCTTTTTCATCAGTTTGGGTCGAAAAATTTTTAGTTACCAATATATAAATGTATGTATGTCTGTTTGCATGTCTGCCTTAAATTTTCAATAGAGGCGACGGATTTTACCAAGATCAGTATTGTTTTAAAGTTCGACTTTTCATACAACAAATATCGAAAAATTGGCTAAAAACATTAATATCTTCCCCTTCAACTAGGCGCTTTTCTGCGGGGCGGGGGGGGGGGTCACTTTTTTCGCTAATATTTTTTAAAGTTATCCTCTCCTTTAGAATGTCTAGCCTTAATTTAAAAAAATTGTCACTTCCGGTTTGGTGGTGGTCGTAACAGCATAAACGTTAGGTTTTACCCCGTTCTTTTCCTCCTTTGCAGTACGGGTTCAAGCCTGCCTTCCTACTACTACTTTTTTTTTTTTTTGCTCAACATACACATCCAAACACCCGGACAATGCCGTGCTGAAATGCTAGTAATACATAAAATGTAAATGTTTACATTTTGGAGAGGGGTGTACATGTGAAAATTATAAACTATAAAAAATTAGAAGAAAAAGAAAAGAAAGTTTTTATTCAATGATTGTGTGACTTCTTTTATTCTTTAAAGGGCATAAACATTAACAAGCATTTTGTGTTATAAAACTGTACATTGTGGAAAATAACTTTTCATTTTATCTCATTTTGATACGGTTCAATTTAAAAAAAAAAATAGTATTTGTTTTTAGTTATGTATCACAACTAGCAGGTCTATCCAGTGTTGTTTGTGTATTATATAAAATTAATACCAATGATAAAATAAATAGTAATCTTATTAAAATTAGAAGGCTGCAAGGAAAAGTATGAGCAATTCCTATCTCTCCATTAATTGGAAAATTCAGAATAGTTCTTTTGCAATTTAAATTAAATATATGTCGCATGTCTTCTGCACGAAATGCAAGTTCTTGAGTTTGACAGAAAGATTTTCCAAGTTCAACAAAATAGAACTGAAGAAAGTCTGAGGTTACATCAACCAAAACATTGTGAAAATAGCTCTCGAGATGAGAACTAGTTCAAATAATCTGAATAATAAAAGTTATCTTCATCTCAAAAATTCGGAAACAAAGTGATTGAAATTTAAATATTTTCTAGAAAATGACACTGCAAAAATGTGAAATAACTGGCTACTTAGAATCAAACATCGATTTGGTTGATGCATGTCTATTCAGATGTAACTTTGAGGATCCAACTTAATTTAATAAAGTGGATGTTATGTTTTATTTTTAAAACTGACATGTCTCATTTCTTTTATTGCAGGATCTTTAACAGCTAAAAAGGCCATCACTGCTTCAGCTGTGAAAGAACCAAAAAATAAGAAATTTCATTTGTTTATCGATTCCAAAGATGATGAAAAATCCAATGTTCTCATGGATAGTGATAATGAAAGGAGTTCAGATGATTCTAAAGTTGCAGCTTCTACAGGATATCCTTTGAGTGAAAGAAATACCGATTCTAGCACCCAAGTAGAGGATAATAAAAAAGAAAATTCCGATCAAAAAGAACTGATGGAAAGTGACACGGATCTGAAATCTTGTGATGCTGAAATGAGGGATTCTGACAATGAAACAAAACCTTCCACTGTTGAAAGTGGGAATGAAATGTCAGTTGCAGCAAATTATGACGATGATGATGATGAGGGGCAGGCTGAAAATAAAGATGATGAGGATGTTGAAGACTCATTTGAAACTAATGAGGCTGATAAGAGTGCCGAAAAAGAAAATGAAGACGGCTCCTCCCACGATGAACTGACTGAGGTTGGCCTTGACAGCCAAAACTCTGAGATGAATGATGAAAATATGTCCCCCGAAAAAGAGAGTATAGATCAAGCTAACCATAGTGAGGAGGAGGAAGAGGAGGAGCGGATGTGTGAAGTGGAAGACAATATGGAGGAAGGGGAGGCAGAAGATGAACAAAAAGATGACAACATGTCAGAACATGCAGAGGAAGAAAATAAAGAGCAGCAAGAAGAGAAAGCGGCTTCCGAACATGAATCGTCCGGCTTCAGTCCAGTTGAGAAAAGCAGTAATGCTGATCCGCATAGTGATGTAGAACCTGACGAGGAGTTTATTTCGGATGAAGAGAATGGTGAAAAAGATGCTTCCATGTCGGTAGAAAAATTGGATGACTCTACCGAAATATCCGAAAATACGCAAGATGAACAGCATGCAGCATCAGATGCTGATGATACTGAAGATGATGTCACGGGGAAAGAGGATGGAGATTCTGTTAAGTCGGATGCTGAGGAAACTGCTAAAGATATTGATGAAACTGACCCAATATCAGATGCTGAAGATAAAGATGCTGAAATGGCCAAATCCGATGCTGAGGAATTGGATGTGGAAATGGCAGCCAAATCCAATGGTGAAAATTTGAACCATGAAATAACTGTTAAATCTGATGATGAGGATTTAGACCCTGAAGTAGCAGCTAAATTTGATGCGGAAGATTTAGATCCTGAAATGGCAGTTAAATCTGATGATGAATTGGATGCAGAAATGGCTGTTAAATCTGATGAGGAGGATATGGAACCTGAAACAACGGTTAAATCTGACGCTGAAGATTTGGAACCAGAAATGGCAGTCAAATCTGATGCCGAAGACTTGGAACCGGAAATGACAGTCAAATCCGATGCTGAAGACTTGGAACCTGAAATGACAGTCAACTCTGACGCTGAAGACTTGGAACCTGAAATGACGGTCAAATCCGATGCTGAAGACTTGGAACCTGAAATGACGGTCAAATCTGATGCCGAAGACTTGGAATCTGAAATAAAGGTCAAATCCGATGCTGAAGACTTGGAAGCGGAAATGACGGTCAAATCTGATGCTGAAGACTTGGAAGCGGAAATGGCGGTCAAATCCGATACTGAAGACTTGGAACCGGAAATGACGGTTAAATCCGATGCTGAAGACTTGGAACCGGAAATGACGGTTAAATCTGACGCCGAAGACTTGGAACCTGAAATGGCGGTCAAATCCGATACTGAAGACTTGGAACCGGAAATGACGGTTAAATCTGACGCTGAAGACTTGGAACCTGAAATAACGGTCAAATCCGATGCCGAAGACTTGGAACCAGAAATGACGGTCAAATCCGATGCTGAAGACTTGGAAGCGGAAATGGCGGTCAAATCCGATGCCGAAGATTTGGAAGCGGAAATGACAGTCAAATCCGATGCCGAAGACTTGGAACCAGAAATGACAGTCAAATCCGATGCTGATGATTTGGACACAGAAGAACCAGAAAATGAAACATCATTGCTTGTAAAGTCTGATCAAGAAGAGGAGGATGTTCAGGAAGAGACTGAAGTTAGTGAGGATGTTAACAAATTTGTACCTGAAGATGATGATAATAGTCCTGAGACAATGCAAGATGGCATGCTTCCCTCTGAGTCTGATAGGATAGAAGAACAAGAATTTCCAAAAGTTGAAGAATCTGATGATGATAATGGTGAGAATCTAGCCACTGAAAATTTGGCTGATCAAATCTATGAAGATAAAGATAGCAAACTTGAAGTTGCTGACGAGGCTTCTGAAAACTTTGATGATGCTGCTTCCAAAGATTCTGATGGAATGGTCAAGACACATGAAGAATTAGAAACTTTTGAGGAACAAAATGAAGTTTGTGATGAAGTTACTCCTGTATCTGGCAGTGAAAGTGAAATGGAGTCTGCGGCAAATGAGGAAGAGGAAGATGAGCTACAAGAGAAGCCCAAAATTCCAATCTCTGAGCTACCAAGAATCCCAAAAAGGAGTCGACGTGAAGGTTATAGACGTGAGAGGGGTTCAAAAGGTGATGGTCCAGAATTAAAAAGTGTTCTTGGGCGTGTTGACTTGCCCGAATATAAGATGGGGCGGACTTGGGAGAAAAAAGATAGCCGGAGAAATAGATGGGATCCTGACGAATGGAGTCAGTCTGAAAGAGACATTGATATTGCCTCCAACAGAGACAAAAAGTCCGAAGGTGGTAAGGGCTACCATTCGGATCACTCGGAAAGTAGTAAAGATAGTGAAAAATACACTTTTGAATATAAAGAGTCAAAGTCACGAAAGCGGAGGCGGGATCGTTCGCGGAGTCGATCCAGAGGCCATAAAGACAGTATGGTTGAATATAGAGACATTCCACATCGTCGTCACTCTCCAGAGCGCTCAAAGAGTCGTAGGAGAGATCGAAGTCGAAACAGAAGCCGCTCTGGATCGAGGGAGAAAAGTTTTGACTATGACAAATCCCACAAGCGGAAAAGCCGTGGTCGAAGCAGAGATAGAAGTCAGAGTCGAAAATCTAGACGGCATCGGTCCTATTCAAGAAGCCCTTCCCGGAAACGTGATAAAGAACGCAGTTCAACAGACAAAAGGAGGCATCGTGAGGAGCGGAAAAGAGGTGAGGAGCGTAGTCATAAGAGACATTCAGACAAATCTGATCCAGAAGAGGGTAGAAAGAAACGGCATGTTCATGAAGATTACGATGAGTGGGAAGATGGATCTTGCCAGGTGGTTGAGTTTGATGAGTCAACATCGCCGAAAGGTGCAACTGGTAAGAAGTCTGCTGAGTGCTTTTATGGGTCTCCATCTTCAAATGAAAAGGTGAACGAGAATTTCTTTAACAGACGAACACTGCACGAGAAAGGCGCCTTCAAAGGTGACAAAATGGAGGAGTCTGCTCTCTACAATGCGAGAAGTTCGAGCAAAAAGCACAAATTTGTCGATCGTTTTTACAAGGCACCACACCTGCGCCATACAGGAACGGAGAAATTTCCCATTGACTTGTCTGAAGATGATGAAGGCGATGAACATACAGGGCGATCTAGAAGTTCTCGTGTGGAGGATTCAGGGAGAGATAGGGACACAACTGGACAAGATAGTGGAGATAGCGAATATGACCCTGCTTTTCCTACTGAATCAGGGAGCCCTCTTCGTGGAAAAGCAAATCGAGAAGCCCGTAAATCATCCGAAGAATCGGCTCCACCTGTGGTAGTGACAACAACTGCACCTACGGTGAAGACATCAGGAACAGCAGCAAAAACAACACCAGCAGCTCCTGAAGAAATTGCTAGCAGTGGATCTGTTGATGAAACTCCACCAGCTGGATCTCAGGGCATATTAGGAGACTCTGGATTTATGATGTCTGAGAATCCTAACATGCAGAACATGCCAATGCAGCCTCAGAACCTCTCCTTCCCAATGGGGATTCGTATGATGCCACCAGGTATGCAGCCAGGTATGCAGCAGCATCTACTCATGAATCCCATGTTCTTGAATCGACCACCTCCATTTGGTAGGTTACCTCGTATGTCTGGACCTATGGGTAGACTTGGTTGGTCCGTGAACCCTTCGGGGATCATGCAAATCCCACCCAACCGGTTTGGTCATGCGCGCATGGGTCCTGGTGGTGGTGGCGGTATGCCACCAAGGCCTGGACTATTGAATGGAGGGTTTGAAGGTCTGTCTCAAGAACCTGGACAGCAGATGCCTCCATTCAAACAGCACCCGTGTGATCCCAGAAACATCCCTTCACATACAGCCGGTCACCAAGGACCACCCGGACAGATCCCTCGACATCACATGCCTCATCTACCGCCCCCTGGACCTTTGCTACCACATCCCCCACCACCTCCACCTTCATCACAACAGATGCACATACCTCCACCAACATCAGATACATTATCATCATCAAGTCTGGACTCACATTTGCAGCATGGTCTCGGCAAAGGTCAGCCGTCCTCTGATGAAAAGTCAGCGTCCTCCAACTTCTGTGTGTCAGAGCTGAATCAGATTAGCAAGCTGATTGAGGCTCATGCTCAGGCCCTTCAAAACAAACAGAGGAACCCAACCTCGCAAGGGAGTGATATTGATGTTTTCAAAATTCCACTGCCTCCTATGGCACCTCCCTCAATACCTCCTCCAACCCTGGGGCTACCAATTGTGCCACCTCCAGAGACCCATACTTACACATCTACTTCAAAGTCATATAAAAATGGTCAGTCCAGATTGCTGGCAAATAGTCACTCTTTAGCCGAACTTGTCTCTGAGTCAACCGAAGTCGTCGACATGGATGTTGCATCACCTCTCGACGATGAGGTTGCAATTGAGCTGCCTGCCTCACCTGAACTAGATGATATTGACGAGAGTAAGATTAATATGAAAGATTCTGCTGTTATTGAACTGACGGTGCCTGAAGATATGCCAGCATCTGCGGTTGAACTTACCAATTTGACCAATAAGGAAAAGGTATGTATTCCAAAATGGATTCCATTTTTAAAAACTACTATCTCTCTTGCAGAACACACACACACATATCAATCAATCTTGTTGATAAAATGAACTTAAACCAAAATTTGTTTTCAAAGTGCTCTGAGCCTTATAAATAAAATGTATACAAATGTTAAATCAGCCTACAATTAATTTGTGTTTCTGTACTAAGTACATGCATAAAAAAAGACCCAACATTCCCTGAGATTTAATGAGAAATGCTGTCCTTTTTCCTCTATGAACATACCACCATGTTATTTCTGAGGGGAGGAGGTAAAATCATGTAATAAGAAATATTTTTAGGTTGAGTTGTCATTCAATCATCCAAATCGGCACGGTTTAATTTTTTTCCCCTGATAGTAGTATTATTGAAAAAGCTAGGAGGAGGAGAGGGACAATTATACATTGTTTTAAAACAAGTGATTTGTAACGGATCTTCTATTTAAAAACAAGGTTTGTCTAAAATTTTGGGATATTATTAGTTACATTTGATTTTCTTTGGTCTATTGTCCTGATTAATATTTATATTTCTGCTACTTTTTGATTCATATGTTACGTTTTTACTTGTGAAGCAAGTATGTATGAACCATTATAGACCTGTTGTTGTCGGAAATCCATTTTTTAATTGTCTATAGATACAATCACTTCAGTTTTTATAAGAAGGTTTATTGATAAGAAAGGAACAATCACATAAAAAAACAAACGAGTTACTTATGCGTACTAGTGCTATATATATATATATATATATATATATATATATATATATATATATTAAATCACCAAAGTAAAGCAGCGGCACTGTATATAGAAGGATATCAAAATTTCCAGCAGCTACTATATCCCACCTGGTCTCTAGCTGCCTCGACCTTGTCCTGCCGCTGGATCAAGCTGATTAGGATGAGAGAATGAGGTTGGTTCTGCACAAACCAGCTTATCTAGAATGATCAGACGGTTTTCCTCATTCTGATGAACAAACTGTTATATATATATCTTGAATGTCTGTGCAATACACTCGTTTAGTTATTGTATCTTTCTCTCTCTTTCTCTGCTCTCAAAGGGGCCGTGCTTGAAGGTTTGTCACAAAGAGAGAATTCTCTCTCTCTTTTATTGGATCACCTCTGATTCTTAGGTGTCACTCAAACTTCTCCATTCAAATAATGGTTTTCGTTAGGTAACAGAAGCGCCTTTTGATCTTTAGGTGCATTGCTCATGTTTACTCATCTTTAATTTATTATTGTTTATTTATGTCAGTGTATCTTACAAACTTAGATAAGATGATAACTTATGATTTGACGTTTATTTTTAAATCAATGAACACATTAGATGGCATTTTCCCCCCTTTTGTAAAAAATTTGAATGCAACATTACATTTCAGTTGATTATTGATTAATTTTAAAATAAACATAAAAAGCATCATATCATTCTAGATTCGAAACCTCATCCAACACATAAGCAATGACTATCATAGTTCACTCAGGAAAAGTATCATTATAAATGAGCAATCTCTTTGAAGAAGGCCTGAGAGCACATCATCCAAAACTTTACTAGAAATATAACATTGAAGCATGAATAGTATAAAGTAAAGTAATATAAATAAAATATTTGGTGCTTATTTAGAATTACACTCAATAAAAACAAAAATACTGAAAAATCTTTATGATGTACATACCCGTCATGGAACGAAGATGCCATATTAGAAAAATTACATAAATTGATCAAGTAATTTTATTTTTATAAAGAAAAAATATTTACCATTTTTAGCGATTAATAATTTTGTAATTATTTTGAATACAAACAAAAATCTCATTAGTCGTTGAGTTATTGCCCTTGAAATTCTAAAACTACATTGTGCTTCCTCATAGAATTTGATTTTCTTTAAAGCAAAAACAAAAAAAAATTCTTGATTAATTTACGTAATTTTTGGAATATGACATCTCCGTTCCGTGACAGGTACATACATTATAAAGATTTGTCTGTATTTTCTGTACTTTAAGAAAAAATTTTTCATTAAGTCAAATTCTAAATAAACACCAAATATTCTTATTTGATTTTATGTTTCTGAATTTTTTGTATAGAGATTTTGCCTGATCCATGAACAGGAGAGGTGACATCGAATGATGCACGAGAGAAAAATGATCATGTCTATTATTTGGACTACTATTTGCAATTATTTGGATTCTTCAAACTATTCTCATCTTGAGTGTCATTTTCACAAAGTTTTGGTCAATGTAACTTCCAACCTTCTTCAGGTGTATCTTGTCGAACTTGGCAAATGTTTCTATCAAACTCAGGAATTTTGACAGAATTTTAAATGGAACTCTTCACAGGGGTAGCATGCTCTCATTCCATCAGCCATGAATGAATAGAGGTCCTAAGTAATTTACATTTGTATTTTTCAGTCACCCACACTTAGAATTGAACTTTCAACCTTCAGGAGAATATCACTTTTACGATTGATTTTTTTTTTTCAAGTACTTTCACCATTGTCAAGGGTTCTTACCAAGTTCAACAGAAATATTCCTGAGTTCAACAAGATACACATGAAGAAGGTTCGAGGTTACATTGACTTAAATGTGAAAATGACATTCAAGATGAAAACAATAGTCTGAAGAATCCAAATAATACGTATAACTAATCCACATCTAAAAAAAAACTTCAGAAACGTACTATTGCAATTTTGTTATATTCACAGTATTTTAACCCTTGTAACTTTTGACCTTCAAGTGCATCTTTTCAAAATCTGATTGTTAGTAATATTTGGATGGTGAAGTTATTGAACTTATACAGAAATTTTGTTTCCTTTGTAATTCCATACAGCACAAGAAGTTATTTGATTGCAAGAATTTGGAGAGAATGGAATAAGGAACTTCTGCAATCAGTAACTAACAGAGCATTACCATTGTCAATCAAGGAGAGTATGTCAGACTTTATGTATGCAGTGTGATCATCTGTAGAAGTGAAACCTGGCCAGTAAGGGCTGAGGACATGAATTGCATGGAGAGAAATGATATCAGAACAATATAATTAAAGACAAGCTTAGATATGATGACCTTAGAGGGAGATTAAATCTAGACAATATCAAGAAATGTGTACAGTGCAGGAGACTTGACTTTGATGGTATGGTCACGTTGAAAGAATAGATGAGAATTTTTGCGGCTGGGTGCAGAAAAATATGGGAGGAAGTGATAATGGTGGACTTCAGAAAATGAGGTATTAATAAAGATAGGTTAGTTTGAAGTCAACTTCGAAAAGCCGACCATCAGCATGTAAAACAGATGTTAAACCAAGTATGATGAGTCGATTTATTGGTTTATTAGTATGACTCAAAAACAGTTTTTTTGCTTATTTAAAAAAAAAAAACATGTGTTGAATATAGAAAATGGAGAAGTTTTCGTTTTGGTTACTTTGGTTTCAGAAAATGCATTTGGAGATTTGCAATTTTTTATATGCATGTGGAAAATGGCATAAAATGACTTGACTAAAAAAAAATGTCATTTTACTTTTTCTGTATAAAAACAAGAGATTTATCATTTTTTATTTATACAAGAATGATGTCCTTTTTTTTAGTTTTCTTACCATTTGGTTCCATCTGGGGATGAAGCATCCTACTAGATGCCAGACATTCACCTACTATTTCATACATCCCCATTGAGATTTTTTTGAAGATTCTAACTGTTGCTTTAAGTGCAATTGTTTGTATCTTGCATTTGGTTCACTGGGTATATTTGTCAGGTAGTTTTTGAGATTTATTTTCATATGTCCAATTGCTCCTGTCATTACTTAAATGGTGATCTTCCTAAGATTCTTTTCACGTCATACATAAGACCTTGGTATTTCGTTATTTTCTCCTTTTTGTCTCTTTAACCCAGCATCATCGGGGACACTAACTTCTAAGATTGCTTCTTTCTTGTCCCACATCACTATATTAGGTTCAATAGCTCTATTTTCTAGGTATGTAGCTGTAGGAATTGCATAATCATTGTAGATGGTGTTTGACTTATTTCCAACTGTTCTTTCTGGTAAACATGTTCCCTGCACTTACTGTTACGTTTAGTATTCAGCTTTTTACAAATGGTTCAGTGAAGATATTTATACACTGCATTGTGTCGCATTGTATAGTATCCATCCTCCATTAAATCTTATAATTATGTCAGATGGCCCGCACTCTACTTCTGTGTGGCAGAACCTACACTTGTCATTGCCGAGACCACTTATCGTAAAAACATCAGTTATCAAGCCTTGATCTTGGACAGCCGTTATCATCCTCTCCTGATCACAGTGCAGTGATCTTCGTCTTAGCCAATCTACAGACTTTTCCTTATCTATATACTGGGAGGGGGGGGGCTTGCCCAGTCGTAAAATACTGTTAAATATGATATCTTAATAGTCATTTATAAAAAACATGGTAAGCGTGTGTTAGAAAGTTAAGAATTTGAAAAGATAGGAGAGAGAAAATGTCATTAAAATAAAAGAATGGTGCGAACTTGCAAAATTTAAGTGAACACTCATCGGTTGGACCCAGATGTTACCGATGTTATCACGTTGCAAATTTAGCTTTTTAAAATGAAACAATGAATTGAACGTTCACGCATGCAATTAAAACCAAGATTTCTTTCCCCCCCCCTTCAAACAAAACCACATTTCTACATGAAATAATTGATTATTTTTTCTAATTTTTCGATATTGTGTGCCCGAGAGATCGTTCTTTCTAACGGTTCTCGGTTCTAGTGAGGTCAATATGAATGACAAAAGTTTTTAGTGGACACACTAACACACAAACAACTGAGACTTATATAATAGATTTCTGAGTCAGTTCATCCAGAAAAATACTTGGCACACTGTTTTTTTTTTTCTATTTCTTCCAGTCTTTTACTATGGAAGTTCTTGGTGTATTTTTAGCGACTCTTTTGGGCTATTGATGTAGCAGATTTGTTTTATATTTCTGTCCCTTAACATGTCGCAGTTTATGACTTTTTAAATGAAATCTAAGTAGAATGAATAGTGGTTGTGACCCAACAAGTCTTGGGCATGTATAATAGTATTTGTTTGGATGATCCTTCTCTACAGTTATGAAACTTGGCTGATGAGTGTAGTGATTCTCAAAAGTTTGGTAGTGTTTGACCTATACTGCCTCTGCCAATTTTTCCAGGTCTGCTGGCACCATTTTGTCTCCAATGTGCAAATCTGGATGTGATGAAAGATTATCTCCCTTAACCAAGCTCTTTTAAAAAGGAGACTTTGTTGATTTGACCAGGCTGCACACTACAACACAAGAGATCAAAGTGTAGTATCTGTATTTCAGTAAATAGGTACAACACAAGAGTGTATGCGATTCAAACAATAGCTCCAGATTTACTCCAAGATTGGCATTGATGCCCAGGAATCCAGCTGAAGACGTGGTTATACATGCTGACATCCACCTTACTTCTGGTCCACAGGTTTACAGTGTTTGCCACTGATCCTAAGACTGTCCATAACTATCTTGGCCGCTGCAGACTATCTATATTCATCCAGGATGCTGTGTGTTCTATGAGATGGGGTCAGCTCAACCCATCCTGGATGAATGTGTCTCAATAAATGTACATGCTTATTCATTTAACCATGTCATAAAAAATAATTCCTAAAATTAAAATTCAGTAATCGTTATTAGTGACATAAATCATTTCATAGAAAATATACTTGGGAAATTAGTTAAAAGCAATTTATTTTTATTTTTACTTACTTGTATGACTTAGGTGTGGTGTATTAAAAATATATTTGATATAAGATATGCACATTTAAATTTATTGTAAATATCGGTTCTGAGCAAAGTAGCCATTCAAAGGCAGTGACATCCATAATGTCATCAATTTCTATTTTTTGTCCTATCCAAAGTGCCTCTTTTTTAGGAACTGGATATCATTCTTATTCATAAGAAAAATGAGTTTGCCCTCATGAGGAGGTATTTATCTCCCTTCCACTGCAGGAAGACTAAACATGCACGTCAGGAAAGTGGCATTGTAATGCCAGCAGCCATAAGAAGGAATACTCTGGCATGAAAAAAGTGCCTGGGCAACTCTGTTGTCATTCCCCGGTAGGGGTGCCTCAGATGATTAGCAATAAATTAATCCTATTCTCAAAGAAAGAAGGCAATGTCTGGGAGAGTGGACCTCTAAGAACAGCACAGGACCAACTTCGTACTGCAATCAACAGAGGGGAGAGGGTTATTACAATACTTGATTTCAATACAGAGGTAAAGCCTCAATGACACTTATGAGGAGGCAAGTAAATATGGATAAAATTAAATCTGATTTTTGTAATTGTTACTGACATGAATTATTTTATGGAAAACACAGTTGGGAAATTTATTCTGATTTACCTACTCATTTGTAACCTATTTGCAGTAGAAAGATTTTAAGGTATCAACATCTTGTCATCAATTTTGAGAAAAATAACCATTTTCTTTTACCACTTGTCTGTATTAAACCACAGCTTTGTTGCTAAAAACCAATATTTCCAACAATCTTAACTCTTATATCTCAAATTATATAATGCATGTAGGTCACAAATGAGTAGGTAACCCCCAATGTTTGACAAGCTTCTCAAACAGATCTTCACTCTTGATTTGAAATGGAACACACAAAATCTGTTGCTAAGATCATTGGAAAAATGGTTGATCACTCTACCGCTCCACTAGGTATCTCACTGCCAATGCAATCCTCGATCTGCATAAGAGCCACAGAAGAGACGTTGCGAGCCTGTCTTTGCTCTATCATTATTTTTATGGCAAGTACTCAACTGAACTTCAATCTATAGTCTCATCTTGCTAAGCTTTCACAAAAAATACCTGAGTAGCTACATACGATTTCCCCCACTCTCTATCTGTGCCTAAATCTAAACGCAGATTCCATGAACAAAGCTTATTTCCCAGAACTGTCCACCTGGGAAACACTGTTTCACTGATCTGCTTCCTAGTTGAATACAAATTAAACCATCCCCATAAATAATCAAATTCTATCCAATTTACATCATTAACAATTAACAATACTACCATCTTACATTCATTAACACTTATCCTCAAGTGGTCTTAGTGACTCCTGATTTAACCACCAAAACAAATATTTGAACTTCTATGAAAATACACATTTATTTATTTATTTTTTTTTTTGCAAGATTTTTTTTTTTTTTTTTTTTTTTTTTTTTTTTTTGAGTAGTTTGTCATACTTTATCAATGACATTTTAGTCACTCACTAAACACACAAATTGAATGGATGTATTGGTTCTTGTCCAAAACTCAACCCAATTAAAAAAAAATACAGAAAAATCTTTGATGTACATACCCGTCATGGAATGAAAATGTCATATTCTAAAAATCATGTAAATTAATCAAGTGATTTTTTTTTAAATTATTTTTAGCGCTAAATAGTAGCTGATTTTTATCTGGGTAAGTGGAATGGAGTTGTTTCCCTTTATTTATTAAACTAGCAGAACATCATCCTCAATTCCTCATAAAATTTGATTTTCTTGGTTAAAAAAAAAAACTACTTGATCAATTTGTTATTTTTGGAATTACATTTTTCTTATGTGGTGGAGTACGTACATCAACAAGATTTTTCTGTATTTTTTTTTTTTTTTTTTTTTTAATTCGGTTGAATTCTGGACAAGAACCGATGCATCTCATTTAATCGTGTTGAAATATCTCGATGGAGAGTGTTTGTCCATCTTTCAAAGCAGTTTTTTGCTGGATGCACAGATTAAATAAAATGCATGAATCGTCTATTAGATCTGCCCACACATTTATATAAATTGCTTGGCTAGTCACGCTTCCATTTGGAAATAGTATTTTCATCATTAAACATATTTTGTCATCAAATGTACGGTTGATATAAAATTTTCATCGTTGAAAACAGAATAGATGAATACATTTTTGTTCCATTCACAGCTGAAATGTTTGCTTTATGATTATTTTAACCAAAAACTAGGATTCTCAATGGAAGCAGATAATTATTTTTTCAAAAAATTGATTTTCACTTTTATTAAATACTAGCAGGGCTACCTAGCATTGCTGGAGGCAAAAACGTAACCTATTTCTATTAAAACTTTTATCTCTCCCCCTCTCTCTCTCTCTATCCATCTCCAAACATTACTTTCTCCCCTTTAGCTTGACATCCACACATACAACTCTCCTTTATATAATAGATTCCTCGAGTAATGAATCTGCATTTTCTTTCCAAATTAATACATAATAACTTTGAAAAACTCTCTCTCTCTCCTGATGAAATCTGACCCTGTTGAACCCCCAGAGAATAAATATTTTCTTTTTCTAAATTTTAGAAATTATTCATCTGGGGTAACACAGATCAAGAATATACCAATTTTGTGGGTGTTTGTGTTGTAGTCTTTTAACTTTTAGCTGAACCACGCACAGACAACTGCCTTTTATATAATAGATTTAAAAATCCAAATAATTCATTTCATGACAGAATTTAACAAATTTAAAATGAAATTAAAACATACTAGTCAATGATTTAACCAGCCTATTTGGCATAATGGTTAGGGGTTATGCGTCAGGAGACCAAGGTTCAATTCATATTAAAGACTAAAAAAAAAAAAAAAAAAGAATAGTATTTGATGCCTCCTTACTAAACACTTAACATTATCAGATGAGTATCAAGGGTAAGTGGAGTACTCCTGGCAAAGAAATGACTCTCTATTCTATATCTCTAGTAGCTAATAACAAGGAAGTCTTTGAGTTGCCCTCAACTATAATTGTCGCTTTTACTTTTAATCAATAACTTAAGAATAAATTATCAAACGGAAAATGGTCACGGACATAAAAATAATGATATAAAAGTTTAATTTTACACGCATTACATATTTTAGAAAGGTTTTAATTTATTTATTTTTTACTCCAAACATGGTGTATTGTCACTTGGAATATAAGGGTCTACTATTTGGGATCTTGTCTAACAAGAGACTAGGAGGAGTTAAGCAGTAATATGTCTGTTCACGTTACATTTAAGCTTCTGCATGTTGGTACAGTCAGGGAAGCAGAAAACAGAAAATTCTAATGTCTAGCAGCTCAAGGAAAGTAACTATTAGTATAGAAAGCTTTCGAGCATATGGGAACTTCAGTAGTGAAGGGGTGAGATTTTGTTTCTTGTAGGGTTAGTCGAGCTTATGTGCGGTGAGGGGGCACAAGTAGTGTTATGAGTATATCAGAGCACATTTCATTAAAGTACTTGTAAAATAGACACAGGTATGCAACATAGGTTGGTGCTTGGCAAGATGTATTAGATATAAGACTTTTTTAAACCCTGTCTAAGAGTTCAATATTAGTTTAATTCAGTAAATTTGACAAAGAATTTAAAAAAAAAAAAAAGCATGGTTCAGTTGTTGTGTAGTGAAAGGGTTGTAGAAATTTACACATAAGATGCAGTAGCTTTGCACCTGTCCAATTTCACCTTGAATTACTGTTATTGGTGCATTTATTAAACCTGGAAGTTCATTTCAAGATCTAGGGATGCTGATAAAAAAAAAAGTGTCTCTTCTCTATTTTAATTGAAATTGACAGTGAAACATTTTATGTTGCATGAGTGACTAGTAGGTTTTGAGGGAGATCATAACAGCCATTTAGGAGATTGTAAGCCAAAATGAGATCACTGCGTAAATGTTGCTGCTCAAGGAAGAAAAGATTAGGCTTTTGTAGGGTAAATCCCGCAGTTCCTCCATCACTTGAGTAGCCAGTCATTGAACTCTCTCCAGATGCTGGATATCGGGTATTAGATATGGAGACAGAGGCCCAAACACTATTACAGTTGTCTGACTAGGCATAAAGAAATATTTTAGGAGTGAGAAGGAACGTTGAATGAGAATACGATGCTCCTTAATTTGTTTGTAGTTTGAATGCAATGTTCAGATGGCTTAAAAGAGGAGTCAACAAGAAATCCGAGATCTTTTTTCGTGTTCACCTAATTGAGAAAAGCTGTGTCACCACAATATTTTTGTATTATTTAGAACAACCAAGTTTTTATATATATATATATATATATATATATATATAATAATAATAATAATAGGTAGTTGGACTACACATCTAAAATAAGAATATTTTAATATATATTTTTTTTTTAATTCATACTAGAATTGTCTGCAAGGACAACCCATTGGGCAATGGATAAAAGTGCTTAGTATAATCAGTTCTAAGTGACCTTATTATGAAGGTTTCCATCTAAAATTCTGTATAGATTCCCAAATTCGACAAGATGTATTTGAAGAAGGTCAGGTTACATTGACTAAAACATTGTAAGTATAATATCCAATACAAGAACACTAATCTGAATAATAACAATTATCAATTCTGGGAACTTAATTGTAAATCATTTGATTATTTCAGCGAACAAGATATTTTTAATATTGTGTATTTCAGATGGAGTACAATGATTTATTTTTAGTTGTAGATATTGCCAGATGCATTTGGTTGTTATGAGTGATATGTTTTTTTACTTCAAATCAGCTGTGGCCTCAAATAAGGAAAATGGATGTGATTGGTTACTTTAATCATGTGACATGGAGTGGATTTGAAGTTGAATAATCAGTTGCAGTTTTAATGAGAAAACATGTAATGCAAAATCCTGATAGATAGGGATACTTAGATCTGCTTGTTTCAACTCTCCAGGGAGACAGGGTAATTCCTCAGCTAAATGAAAATAGGCATTCATATTTGAAATATTATAAGATTGTCTTGCTTGAATATACCAACTATCTGAGAGAGAACCTTCAGAAATGTTGTCACTTCTTAACTAATCACAGACAGTTGACTGAATATTTTGATATGAATTGGTTGTACAATATTGTTTTAACATATACCAACATCTCAGGATCACAAACAGTCTTGATATATATATATATATATATATATATATATATATATATATATATATATATATATATATATATATATATATATATATATTCTATTGAATAAATATACTTGGACTCCACATAATAAAATAAATTATAAATCTTTTTATTCTCACTCTCACATTGCATAACACGTCATCCAGTGACAAATACAAGTACAATGTATTTATAGTCCTTTTTAGACTCTGTTTATTATCCTGAGGTGTGTTATCAAATTATGTCTGACCCATCCCCACACTGGATTAAACAATAACTATAGTAAAAACAAATTTACAAAGTTTTAATGGATTATTTGTTGTTTACTTATTTTGGCCTTTATTTAGAATTCAACAATTAAAAAAAAAAAAAAGCGATAATAGAGAAAATACAGAAAAATCTTTGTTGTATGTGCTTGTCACAGAACAAAAATGTCATATTCCAAAAATTACGTAAATTGATCAAATAGTTTTATTTTTTTTCAAAAAATCAAATTTTATGAGTAAACAAAAAAAGGACTGTTTTGTGTCACCGTCCTAAAAAAAAAAAAGGTTAGATATATCCATAATAATTCTAATTTGCGAGGTCAGCCTTGTAATGCAAATAATTTCACATTAATTATTTTAAATTATTTAAAAATGATTTTGTAAAAACGAAAACCCTACTTGATCAATTTATGAATTTTGGAATATGAGGTTTTCATTCTTGGACATTATGAAGATTTTTATATATATATATTGTTGAATTCTAAATAAGAACCATTTTTTTTTTTTTTTTAAACTATATGCTTGTTTATTTTAACATGAATTGGTTGCATACCTTGTTGAAATGTTTGATCTTTAATCGATCCTATGAATTTTATTCTCTTTTCAGCACGCTTATTTATTACCATTGCTCAGAAATTATTTTTTTTAAGTGATCTTAGCATAATATTCTGTTAAATTCATCACTGGATTAAGAATCTATACTTGCATGTCTCTTCAGTTTCTTTTCTATTTAAAAATAGGTTTTGAAACTCAGGATTGTGCTTAGATGATTAATGATTAAACAGATTAAAGAATAAACTGAAAGTCTTTCTCTTTTTTTTTAATCCCTCCTTCCTGCTAGACTTTTTGAATGTGCCAACAACTTTCTTATTTAATACAGTCTTTTTTATTTAAACTACCATTGTAATAATTTTGCAGGTATATATAAACTTTGGTGCAAGTCCAGAATTGAACCTTATTTAAAAACAAAAATACATAAAAATGTATATGATATATGTACTCCTCACAATGTGATGTCATATTCCAGAAATCACGTAAATTGATTTTTTTTTTTTTTTAACTAAAAAAATAAAATTTCATGAGTAAGCAAACAGGGATTGTCACTTTGCCATTGTGGAAAAAAAAAGGGGGGGGGGCAGATAATTCTACAATAATTCAAACTTGTGAGATCAGCCTTGTAATGCTAATGATTTCACTTTCATATTAATCACTAAAATCATTTAAAAATGATTTTTTTTTTTTTTTTTTTTTTGTTAAAAAAATATTTAATAAATTTATTCTTTTTGGAATATGACCTTTTTGTTCTGTGACAGGTATGTACATCAAATATTTTTGTATTTTTTGTCTTTTTTTTTTATTAGGTTGAATTCTGGATAAGAACCAAAATTTTTTAATCTTTTATTTTTTTAACATTAACTGTGTTTTCTTGTGCATAATATGACTTCAGTAACATATAAGATCTCATGTTTTTGCACTAAAAAAACTTGGATAAATCACATCCTTGTGTATAATATGGCCTTTGTAGTACAGCCATGCATATGTAAACTTTTATGGAAAAATTGCACGATATTATCCATTAAAATTTCAGTCTTATATATTTCAATAAAATATTTATTTTTTTTATGATATGGAAGACAATAAATGGACTGGATATTTAGCCATTGTGAGTTTCTTCTTGTAATTTCAGTTTGAAATGTAATTTTAAATGAAACCTGGTGACAAGACATTCCCAATTATAAATTTGAAGTTAATCAGATCTTTCCGTTTTGTATCACCTTATTATATTTCTATATATTAATCATTTATGAAAATAACACCAATATTGTGGAGGAATTAAAATATACAAAATATATTAAGAAAAAAAAAACAACTTGTAAGCAAAACTGTTCTAATTTTATACATTTTTATGTTTTGTGTTGAGTATATTGATAATCTTGCCATTTCAGAAAAATTTGTCGCACTCTGAGTAAACATTTCTGGAAACATTTATATGATCCACCCTTTTGTTTCATGCTTTTTAGTTTGCATCCCAAATTTCTTGTATGTACAAGAAAATGCACTTTGCCTGATGATTTAATTTTTTAAACAATTCTAAAAAATTAAACCAATTAGCAATTACCACAAAGTATATTAAAGCTTTTTTTCTTTTTCTCCTTTTTTTCCCTTCATTTTTCTATTTTTTCTCCCTTTTTTTCTTTTTCACCCTTTCTTTATTTTTTCATCCCCCCCCCCTTTTCTCCGTTATCATTATTGTTATTACTTAGATGGTTCTTACAAACAGAGCTTGGTAACATTTTGATTTTATTCATTGAGCTTTTCATCACCTGAGCAACTGATTACAGTGATTTTTTATTTTCAAAGAACATAATTTTCTTCTTTTTTTTTTTTATATATATATACAGGAACATTGTATTAATTTGATGCTTATTTATTTTCTAATGTTATACTTATTTATAAATAAACAATATGCACTTTTAATATACTTTGTATTTTTGCTTAATGCTTGCTTTTTGTCTTAATCATAATATCAATCTAAAACAGACTATGAAATATTTTTTTTATTAATATTACATCTTGCACTCTTCAAAATAATTTCATAAACTTGGTTAGGTATTTCAGCTTAGTTTACTTTTTATAAGAAAAAACAAATTAATTTCACTTGAATGTTAAGCATTGTGTTTTGAATCGTATTCGTAAAGAATGTATTCTTTTCTCATCTTTATTTTTATCCAAATTCCTTTCAATTTCTTCATCCAAAATTTGATTCCATGAAGGATTTGCTTTTAAAGGCTAATATAGAAACCCATCAATTTTCATGAACAGAGATGCCACTTTTTCGTATTGTCTTTCTCTCTCTTTCTCTCATTTTATAAATTTACGTAGTAATATTTGTTGGCTTTGTGCACAAATACACTAGCTCATTATTGCATACATATATACACACATATATGTATGCACATTGTATCAATGTGTCTGTATATATACATATATATCTATATATATATATATTAGATACAGTGACATGATGCTTGTATGTCCTCCTAACTCTGGTCATGGTATTGTTGGTGATATATCAGCTCTGTCTATCGTCTTTGTCCCACTTTGGGCAAAGGCTACGTAGACTGACTTTCAAAAGTTGTTCGATCTTTTTTTACTTAGTGATGCATTTATCATCCCCACAGCATACATCACGAGTCAAAAAGAGCAATCCAAAGGCATCGCAACAACGAACAGCCTCACCCACATCTACCAAGACCAGCTACATGGGGGTGAGCATTTACATTTTTAAAATATTTCATTGCAAAAAAAAAAAAAAAAAAAATTATTTTTCTCAAAAATTTAATGCCTAGGAAAGATTATTTTTTTCTATTTTTTTGTAATTTTGTAATCCCAAACTTTCGCATTACTAATAACTTGCTTGTATATTTGTTTTATTTTTTTAACTTCAAATGCTTTTTTTATGATCTATTTTCTCCTGGATCATTTTTTTTTTTTTTCTCCTTTAAAACACCAAAAATCAATATAGGATTTGGGTTCTTGTCCAAAATTCCCCCGATAATAAAAGATAAAAATAAATCTGTATAATGTATGTACCCATGGCAAAACAAAAATATATTCCAAAAATCACATCAATTGATCACATAGTTTTTATTTTTATAAAGAAAATAATTTTTAAACAATTAATAGGAATTTCTATGCATTACAACATAAATCTAAAAGGTATGACATGTTGTTGAGTCATCCTCCATTTGTTTCTTGAGATATTTTTCAAAATAGCAGACGAGACAGTCACTTCTCGGATACTCATAAAATTTAATTTTCTTATTTAAAAATAAAACTACTTGATAAATTGATGTGATTTTTAGAATATATTTTCGTTTTAGCACAGGTACATACATCATATAAATTTTTCTGTATTTTAATATGTAGGAATTCTGGACAATAATTCAGATTTGTTTCTTTAATCTTCACCATTTTTCTTTGACCTATTTTCATCTGTTAATAAGTATTTAATGAAGTTCCTTACTTTTTGCTATTTCTTTTTTTTTTTTTTTTCAATACATAATTCTTTTAAATTATATCTTAATCTGCTCAAATGATTTGCTGCTTTAATATCACGTTGGAACAAAAGTTATCCTTATTTTCTCTGGTTTGTTAAAATAACATGAAAACACTATCCGATATATTTAATTGTTAATGTAGTTACATCATTCTTTTCTATGAACACTTATCTGCCAAGAAATTTTTAATGAGGCATTCCTAAAATTTCTTATTTGAAAATGAAAACTAGATTTCTTAATCCACTCAGATGATTTTGTGAATTTCTGGACTATAAATGATTGATACCCTTTAATGCTACTAAGACTAAGCTTCTTTCTTTAAACTACAAAAAAACCTTCCCAACCAAATATTTATTTCCATGAGAAATACCTGAGAGCCCATCTTTCAAACACTGGGGCTTAACATTCACAGGCAACATGAATTCAAACAAATACATTGTGAACATTGCCAAGGCTGTTGCAAAGTAGGTGGACTTCCTCCACCATAATAAAAAAATTACTCGCATCAGAGAGCATCCTATATCTTTATAAATCTGCAATTAACCTGTGCATGAAGTATTGTTACCACATCTGGGCTGGTGCATCTACTACTAGTCTCTCACTCTTAGATATGGTCCAAAAAAAGACATCCTACAAAGTTCAACCTCTATCCCATCGCCACAATATTGCATCTTAGTGCTTGTTTTACAAGTACTTTAATGGTATGTGCTCTGATGAACTCGTAGCACTTGTTCCCCCTTGATGCGCATATCTCCTATTAACCCGACGAGAAGCAGCAAAATCTCACCCTTTCACTGTTGAGGTCTGTAGATGTCAGAAAGCCTTCTACTATAATAGTTTCTTCCCTTAGACTGCTATACTTTAGATTTTCCTCTCTATTTCCTGCATCCCTGACTGTACTAAACTGCAGAAGTTTAAATATAATGTGAACAAACATCCAGCTGCTCAACTCTCCACAGTTCCTTGTTAGACATGATACTAAATAATTGCCCCTTAAATTGAAATATGCTTTTTTTGGACTGAAAGAGATTTAAAAAAAAAAAAAAAAAAAAATCTGTTGATGTGAGCTTTATAGAATATAGTGGGTGATACATAATTTCCCAGGCATATTTTTGTGCAGTGTATTATCGTAATGAAGGACGATACCTTACATAATCTCAAAGAAACAGATGGTTGGGAAATTATGTATCAGCCGTCATATTCTACAAAATTTACACAGATGCCCATCTATTTAGAAATTTAAATTGTTTGATTAAATTAAGAGAAGTTTTGTGCCCCTCGACGTACATACTTAATAGTTTTATTAATTTAAATTTTTAACAGAAAAAAAGCAAACTGAAGAATTTTATGAATGTAAGATTAAAATGTTTGATAAAGATTACAGAAGAATGTTAATTAACAATTAAATAAGTATTTTGAGTTAAAAAAAAAAAAAATGTAACTTTTGTTACAACTTGATATTGCAATCGATAATAGTATGTGCAACTTAGTTCAGTCTGAGTAAGAGATAACCGAAAAGATTATACAAATGGCTTTAAAATAGAATTGAGAACCTTTTTGCCCCAACCTAAAACAGTATTTGAAATAATGTCTTATGCTGAAAAACTAAACATTCATTCCTTATAAAAAGACAAATATTTTAAGTTACAATCGGTATGATACGAATAGCATTTTTGTTGTTGTTGTCGAGAATTCCCTCTATATTAAAAAAGCAAAAATAAAATCTGTATAATGTATGTACCCATGAGGGAACGAAAATGCCATATTCCAAAAATCACATAAATTGATCAAGTCGTTTTGTTTTTAAATAAGAAAATCTAATTTTATGATTAAGTAAGAAATTACTGTTTTGTGTCGCCATCTTGAAGAAACAAGGGGAGATAACTGAACTTGTATGATCAGCCTACATTTTCTCATTAATCGCTTAAAATCGTTTAAAAGTGATTTCCTTTTAAAAAAAAAAAAAAAGCTACTTGATCAATTTTCGGAATATAATATTTTTGTTTCATCACAGGTACAACAGATTCTTTTTTATTTCCGTTTTTTTTTAATATAGGATGAATTTTGGACAACCATCTATTTTTTAGTGTACTTATGAAACATTAAATATTCTGATTAACATTAATTTTTGTTTTTAAAACTCAGGAAAACACATTCAGATTTGATCACAATAATACAATCGCATTTGGATACTGGCCACTTCTTTAGATTTTATTTTCTGCTTTAAAATAAACCAATTAAACTTTCAAAACTCACAATGAAAAACATTAAAGCATAATGTCTCTTCCATAAAATACTATTTTTCTTTAGTTTAGGAATCACAAAGAATCATAATAGTTGACATGTTAATTCTAGTTAGAAATTATTTGCGAAATAACAATTTAATGATTTCAAAATATATTTTTTGAATTTTTCACAGTGATTGTGACAGCAATTTAACAAAACATTTTTACAATTAAAGGGATGATCATGACCAATCTTTTCGTTACACCTTACAATATCCAAAAAAGAAATTGACCGGTAGAAAATAACCGCCAAGCCCTATCCTAGCGACGCAATGTTGCATCCCTGTGTCTGTTTTACAAGTATTTTAATGAAATGTGTTCTGATAAACTTGTAGCACTTATGATCTCTCATTGTAAATATCTATGATTAACTCGACAAGCAGCAAAATCTCACCCCTTCATTGTAGAAGTCCCAAAATGAAAAAAAAAAAAAAAAAAAAAAAATGAATAAATAAAATCAGGTTAGAATCATACACTAGTTATTTTTTTCTAAACTAAATATAAAACCTCTTGGAGTCACTCTTCTGCAAAAGAACCCACAATTGTTTAATATATTTTTGTTGTTTTCAATCTTGTTTCATTACTATTAAGTTTCTACTCACAAATCATGTTTTCTAAGTTTTTCTGTCTTTTTTGCAATCAAGTTCTTCAGTGGCATCTCTGTAAACTTGAAAATTATTTGCTATTTTATTGCCTTCTTCCGTTGTATCTATTATAATTTAATAGTTAACCACTATTTACTAATTCTGTTGCTTGATGACTTAATATTTATCTCTCGTCCATTTAATAAATATCCCACCCTCAATTCTTTTGAATTCTTCCTCTAGATTTATCGCATGCTTGTTTGTCTTTGAACAAAAGTATTTCTTTGAGAATTACAATAACAAATTACATTGTAAAAATATTTTCATCTTTGGATTGCATTAGGTCTTTTTTTTTTTTTATTTTTTTTTTTATTCATTTTAAATTCTTGCAATAAATATAAAATATTCTCTTCCAGAAAACTCTCATTCAAAAATCATACCAGATAATCACAATTTTTGCATGTATGTTTTCAGTGCATCTACAGGCATTTTGGCTTATTGGGGCAGCTAAAATGACTGGCACTTTTTGAGCTATCTCCTTTTGACAGGTTTAATGCCAATAGTTAAAAAAAAAAAATTTTTTTTTTTTCTTGTACATTTATTACCAAATTTATGCCTTATTCAAACTTTTATAAAAATAGAGAAAATTTGTGAATAAATGTTGAAGAGAAACTCTTAAAGTAATTATTTTATTTCTTATACAGTATTTTATTAGCTAGTAAAATTCAATCATTTCTTATACAGTACTTTATTAATATTAGCTAGTCAAATTTAATCATTATTGTAATTTTAATTTCTTAATATCAATTATACTTTTGAAAAAAACTTTCCATAGCATTTTGTTTTTTTATGTTCTGAACAAATTTCCATATTTATGAAAATTTAATTTTCACATCCAGTCATCTTGAGATACATATATCTTTACTTGTGATGGCATTCACTCATGATTGAAGAAGTACTTTCTCAAGTTTCGGAATCTTGCATTGTGCATAGATTTTGGCATTTGAGGTATGGCTGGAGATACGAATCCTGGACTTTTCGAAGAGAGCAATACTTCTCATCAGAGGGAAGAAGTTTGCAAAATATACAATAAATTTTGTATATATATATAGATTTTATGAAAATGTATGCTTTTGCAAATATTTTTTATTCAGTGCTTTTATATCATAATGAAAAATACTGAATTTAAAGTAAAACAAATGGTACCTACGTAATTGCCATGTCACAAATAGTAGCATATCCATGTTGAGGCAGACATCTTGGGTCAGGTGACCTAAGCAAGAGGGGAAGTAACTCCGTTGAAAGTAGGCAATTTATTTGGAAAGCAAAAAAAACCTTAATTTATGAATTTTTTAAAAGTAACTTTTTAACGGTTTGAATTTAATTACAAATGTCTTTTATCTAACATACTTTTCTGTAAGTTTTGGATTTGTTACTATTTGAGACATAGCAATTACATTGGTTTGGTACAATTTCTTTTACTTGAAATTCAATATTTTTTTTCAGTATTATAATATAGAAGCACTTTTTATTCTTTCTCCATTGTGGCACCAATGATAAATATTTTTTTATTTTAAACTACCAGCAAAACTAAAATCTGTAGAACTCCACTCCACACGTGTATTTTTATGCTTGCATATATTACATAGGTTTTTACAGTAATTCGAATAAATAATTAAAAAAAAAAAAAAAAAAAACCCAAAGCAAAATATTTAGAGGTTTTAAATCAGAATCAGAAATTTAGAACAGAATCACTAATTTGTATCTGACTCGAGAAAAGTCTTGAAATCGTCCTATCCCTAATAGACAAGTTTACTGAATTTTTATTTTTTTCTTTACAGTTCCTAGCACATGTTAGTAAGTTTTTACAGTTACAAGGATGTGTTAGTAAGCTTATTATTGTTTCCTTTATCTATTTTCAGTACATGAAGAAATTGCAAATCCAAGAACGTGTCGTGGATGAGGTGAAACTTGCCATTAAACCGTTTTATAGTGGCAAGAAAATAGACAAAGATGAATATAAAGAAATATTACGAAAAGCAGTTCCAAAAGTAAGTGGACATTTTCAAAAAACTTACCTCTTATAAAGCTTAAAACCAGGGCTGTAAAGTTTGTGGTGCCCCTCCCCTTCTAAAAAAGAAAAGTAAAGAAAATGCGATTCTAGTAATAGCAGAAGTGACCACCAGATTAGTTTATTCCTTTGTTCTAAAATTAATCAATCTATATAAATAAAACAGATGTGTGTGTGTAAATATCTAACAGATAAACTCTTAAACTATTGGTCACATAGCACTGAAATTCTCAGGAAATAATATTCATGCACCAAGGATGGTTTATAGCGAGTAAATTCTTTGTTTACATGCATGAATAATGCATACAGACATCAGCAAATTTCAAACTAGTCGTCATGTTTGTATTTGTGTAGATGTGCAATTCAGTCATTAAAGTTTAATATTAAGCCTTTGAATTTATATAGTAATCAGGAAAAATTGCAAAGTCATTCAGGTGTCATTTCTCTTTACATTATGGTGTGGATGGGGACGACATGAGATTAGCATTGCCGGTAATTTTGATAGGACATCCACTTTATTCGAGTAGGTGGGGAGTGAGAGGCAAAGTGAGGATGAATAAGGGGGGATAACTTCCAGTGATGCCATCCTTCCTCTTCAAATTATGGTGTTAAGTGGGGGGGAAACTTATGATTATCATCATATAGATTAGCGAGTGTTTAAATGCGACAATCCTCACAGACATTAACTCCTTCTGTTATTTTGAGAGGGAGGGGGCTGATAAGCAGCGGCGTAATTTCCAGTGATGTCATTCCTCTTCAAATTATGGTGGTATGTGAGGGACATCTTGAGATTATCATCACATGGATTGGTGACTGTTTTAATTAATCCTCCCCGACATTATCTCCTCCTATTGGAGTAGGTGTGATAGGCTGAGGGGTTACTTCCGGTGATGATGACATTCCTCTTCAAATTATGGTGCGAAGTAAGGGATGACTTCAGATTATCATCACATGGATTGGCGACTGTTTTAATTATACAGTTCTCCCAGACTTCATCTGCTGTTTATTCAAGAGGGAGGGGGATAGAAGAAGGGGAATTTCTTCCGCTTATGGCATCATTCTTCATCAAATTATTGTGGAAAGTGGGGGGAGCAACTTTGTTGTTGGAAATACTAAATGTTGGAAATACTAAATGTACATTTGTATGGTTTAAGGGCAGCTTCATTTACAATTGTTCAACTGAACTGCAGGTTTTCTTTAAATGATGTCATATAAATTCAACTGGATGTTCCAATTTAAAGGACAAATTTACACTTGTGAATTTTGTAAATTATCTTTAGCATGTTTTTTCACTCTGACATTTTATACCCGAAGTTGAGTGAATATTTTTAGTTCAACTGCAGAATTAGATTTTTAAACCCATAAATCATTATGATGTGCATTAAATGCTTCTTGTATACCCTCATGCTTTATGGGTTTTCAACATAGAAATTTAAATGAATTTTCCCTGCAAAATAAATTATGTCCAAATACATATCATTTAGAATCATTAATAATTCACATTTACTATTAAATTTCTGGGAATTAAAACCCTGGACAGAACTTACAGGCTGGTCCAATCCCCCATTTTAGGATTGCTCTGCATTTTTTTTTTTTTTTTTTTTTTTTTTTTTAATAATTAAAGCATATTTCCATGGTAATGTGTATCGTTGACCCCCCCCCTTTTTTTTTTCTTTTTCCCCTTTTTCTATTTTTCCTTTTCCTTTATTTTGGTCCTCCGATTTATCAGACAGGGATCTATGTTTTCAGTGGCGTCCGTTAGTTCGGATGATTGCCAGATAACCGTCCATTAGTTTCTGAAATTTTGCCACAAATTGTATTTCATTAAACAGAAAAGTTTTTTTTGCAAGAATTCCCGTTGCATCCCCAGGGACTCAAAAGAGGTCAAAAATGCCCCAAAATGACACTTTTGATCCATCCATTAGATTTTTTTTAAACTTGACCAAAATGGAGCCCATTGTTCTTAATATTAATCCAGTATGAGTGACCCTGGCAAAATTCTGGTTCGCGTCCCTGGAAACTTTAGTAGTAAAAATGCCCCTTTTTTGTGGATCTTTTTTCATATTTCTCAACAAAAACTTGATGTTTGACTATATAGTGGTTTTTCACAGTGGTCAATTCAAATATACATGTGTTAAAGCCTGAAACTGTACCATTATCCATTTACACTGGGATTCGGCGTCCCCAGGGGCTCAAAGAGGTAAAAAAGAATGCCCTAAAATGGCCAAAAATAACACGTTAACGTTTGATCCATCCATTAGATTTTCCTGAAACTTGGGCAAAATGAGGAGGCCATTGTTCTTAATATTAATTCCGTATTGGTGACCCTGGCAAAATTCTGGTTTACATCCCTCTGGGACTTTTAGGGCTAAAAAAAACCCTGCCTTTTTGGAGCTCTTTTCATATTACTCAGAAACTTTATATGTATGTCTATATAGTGGTTTTCCATGGTGCTGAATTCAAATATACATGACTTAAGGCATGAAACTGCACCGTTTGTCCATTTTCACTGGGATTCGGCATTCCCAGGAGCTCAAGAGTTCACAAATGCCCCAAATTGCAAAAAATGACACTTTTTACTCCATAACTTTTGCCCCATCCATTAGATTTTCCTGAAACTTGGCGAAAATGTGGAGGCAACGTTGGCTCTTCACACTTCTCGTATTCATCATTTCTTCACTATTTTTTGTGGCGTCATCTCACATGCAGCACCAGATTGGGACCACGCATGCAAGTCTTGTTTTCCTTTTTTTTCTTTTTATAATTTTTATAATTTTATTTTTGTTCCGATATTCCAAACATTTCCTTAAATATATTTTTTTTTTTTTCTCCACACAGATCTGTCACAGCAAGAGTGGAAATATTAACCCTGCCAAGATCAAAGCCTTAATTGAGGCCTATGTGGACAAAATGTGCAAGACACGCCGATACATGGAACGCAAGAAAAAACTCAGCTTAAAAGCCAATGGAGAACGACTCAAGAAACCTTCAAGATAACTAGTAAAGCCTGGCTAGCTGTTTTGAAATATGTTTCTGTATTTTTAATGAAGTGTCAAACATTTCAAAGCACATTCATGAAAAACAAAAAGAAAAGGATGGAGAGGAAAAAAGAAAAAAATAATCATATACTAGGAAAGAGAAAGTACAATATTCAACATTGCTACGAGAACTTCACTAAGTGGAGATATTTTTCCTATGATTACCACCACCGCTAAAGGGAAGGCATTTTTTCCCCCCCTTAATCCAACGCTACCAGTCCCGTTAAAATGGCCATTCGGCAGCAGATATAATGCTGCCATCCAGTTCGTTTTGCTACTGTGAACATGAATCCCAGTACGATCCGAATTAAAGCACAGTGCAGTTTTTGGAGAAGCCATCATCAGATCATGTCAGTGACTAATCACATTCAAATATTTTTATTATATTTTTTCTATCTTTTTGCCAACCAGTCACTGTTTATTTTTTTATTTATTATATATTTTTTTTAAGGGAATTTTGACAATATTGTGGCCAATAGCATCTCCCCTTTATTTCAGGTTTAAGTAAAATAATTTTGATATTATAGGAACCCTATTGTTTATTTCAATTAGATTGCTAGTTTTTATTTATTTATTTATTTTTTTTTTTTAAGAATGTGTAGTTTTATTTCTGTGTCTATTATTCTTATGAAATATTTATACAATGTCTTTAATAGCCAGAACTGTTTTTTTTTTTTTTCTGGCTATCTGAAGAGCACAATGATAATATCAAAGATAAATTTTTAAAAATGAATGTAAAAATATAATGATCAATTTAAAACATTTCTTTTGTTTTCTCATTTCTTTAAGTTTATTAGATTTATTAAAAATTCCCATAAGAAAATATGAAGACCTCTCCCTTTGAGACGGAGGTGGGGTATGCCTCCTGAGTCTGAGAAACACAGTTCAAGGCAACGTTATGGTAATATTTACCCATTGCCTAAATGCTGTATATTGTATTTTATTTCTCACGGATGCTGAAGTTCGCCACGATTGGAGATGATGACGGTAACATCTGGGATGTTGCCTACAACTGCCGCTTTTTCTGAAAAGTATTTTTTGGGGTAACGTGGCGCCGATGGCTGACACATATAGTCAGCCACTCATTCATTCATCATTCTTTTGTAGATGAATTCAGGTTCATTTAATTCTACAGCTACATCAACAAAATATTACATACTTCAACATTTCGGCAATCCTTTTAAATAATGTACGTGAATGATCAAAATGTTAAAAAAAATCAGCTAAATATTTAAAGAAAAAAACAAAACATTACAGACTAACCAGATTCTTAGTGTAGGATCTGTTTTGTCTCTCTGTAATCCCCATCCACCCCCAGTCCGGTCCCTTACTGCCAATGCAAAATAACTTTTGTGATAATGCTATTTCTGAACCTTGTTTCATTTGCGTTAGTGGTCAGCTGCCCAGCATCTCCTGCAAATAATTTAGCCACAAGTTTTGACTGGTTTTTAAAAAGAAAAAAAAAGAATTTAATCTTTTTCCCACTCATCACTGTAAACTATTTAAAATTTTCTCTCTCTTAATCTTTAAATGGTTATATTGCTTTCATTGAACATTGATTGTATTTAAACATTCAAAACAAAACAAAAAAAAAACAGTATAAGAACCATGGTGATTGTGAATATGGTTCTTTTTTTTTTTTTTTTATATATATATAAATAAAGAAGATTAAAACTTGACCTCATCAGATTTTATTGCCATTAAATTGTTTACATTAGTGTTTTTTTTTTTTTTTTACTTATTCATCATCTACATTTCTGAAGTAAAACAGAAATTGGTTAACTTTTTTGTTGTATGTTTTTATTGGCTAAGAAAAAAATTACTTGCTTTTAAGGTTTTCATTTAAAAATTTTTTTTTTTTGTGGTGGTACTACTACTCTGATTATATACAGCATTATCACGTTGACACACCGGTTCCCGTTAGATCACTGAAGTTAAACAACATTTAACCTGGTCAGTACTAAATAGGTGACTATTTGGGGATACCAAGTGTTATATGAGCTCTCAGCATTGTTTCTATCCGTTCTGGACTTCTACTTGTGACTGAAATCAACTAATGCCAATTAAAAAAAGGTGTTGAGGATTGCGTAACCTTTGTTTCACAATTATACATGCAAGCACCCATTGTCTTGAGACTAAACTAAACGGAGGCCATAGACTAAGATTTCTAGCCTAACACTTTGAAACAGTCCTTATTTTTATTTATTTATTTATTTTTCAATTGTTTATAGTGCTTCCTGTGTACGTGTTTGCAAAACCGACAATTTTATAAAATTGGGTGTCTGTTTTATATACGTTTCATAAAACTTATATCATCATTCTTGACTAGCTTTATTTAATTCGTGTGAAGATGTATTGTAATGGAAAAGGCTTAGAGAAAAATTCAGAATATAGTCATTTGTTTGTTTTTTTTTTTTAGTTTTTTTTTCTAAAATAGTTTTTTAATAAAAATGTTTTTATTTTTGCTTATTTTTGCTTTCAATAAATATTTGAATTATTTTTTTAAATATTAGTATTAATCATTGTGTAGATGAGAAGAAAAAAACAATCTTGTCTTGTGATTTTATTGATGCAAAAATTAAGAGATATGATTAGAAACGGTTCTATTGTTTGAAGGACAACTAATTTTTAAGGGTTAAGGTTATTTATATTTAATGTTGACCTGTTTATGATGCTTCTCGTCTGTAAAAGAAAAATGTAGATGATTGAAACTTGTTCCATTCTTACAATGAGTACATGCACCAGTGTTAGCAACCCCCCCCCCCACCTCTCGTTTATCTTCCATTTACAAATCAAACATGGCGGACGAATGACATAACAGATAACAACCAGCAAATCTTTGGCCAAAATTTTAGTTGTGAAATCATGGTATCAAGAGACAATCTGAACTTTTGTAAAATTCCTAATAAAAAATATTACACTTCTATACAATAATCAAGCACTTAATTGGATTGCTTTTCACCCAACAGAACCAACTATTTCTATCTTTGGATAGACATGGCAAATGTTTTCAAAACGCAATCACCAAATTATTTATATATACATTTTACCATCCTACAACATCCATGTGTGATTGTAAATGTTAATTGTTTTAGGACTTTGAAACCGGTCTCTTGAAAATTCCAAAAAGCATCAGATATTAAAGTATACGTACATATATATATATATATATATATATATATATATATATATATATATATATATATATATATATATATATATAATATTTATTAATTTAAACACCTTTACATGATTGCAACACTGGACAGTTAAAACCAGAAATCCTCGTCAGGCAATTTAATAAATGATTGCTTTCCACAAAAGAAACCAGTACTCAAAATCTTGCTCTTCTTTTATTGAGTACTCTTGATAAACTCGTTGAATTTATTAGTTATAACTCTTGAATACTTGGGGTGTGTGTGTGTGTGTGTGTATATATATATATATATATATATATATATATATATAAATTTCATGTCAAATTATTCTGGGCTTGAAACCCATATCCTCAGATTTTGTAACTTGCATTACAAATGGATATCATAAAAACTAAAAGAATCTTGAACTTTTAAGAATGAAATTCTAAATGGTCGATTTTGGGCATTTTCCATTTTGCGTAAATTGCGCAACATGTTGCTTGGCTGACATTTTAATGATTACATTTTTTTAGATATTTTCAGTTTGGAACAACTTCATCTCACAAACTCAAACTAGTTGCTTCCTCCAATACCGTATTTCTGAACTAACCTTGAATTAATATTGAGTGACAAGAAAAAAAGAAAACTTTTACCTTTTTTTTTTTTTTTTTTTCTCTCTGGGAGTACTTCATAGTGTCTGCATGAATGTCAAAAAAAAAAATACTACTATATCAGCCATATATTTTTTTCTTTTCATATTGGTGCATGAAAAATTCCAAAATATCGCTTAGGTTTCATTTCTGAGCAAATTTGACGCCGCTTTTGGATTCCTCAGATCAAAAAATTTTCCTGAGTGAATTTTCAGAGTCACATGTTTCAAACTGAAAATATTCAAGAAAATGTAATTAAAATGTCGCCTCTGGCCAACATCTCGTACAACTGATGCAAAATTGCTCTAAATCTTCAGCTGCTTTGAGTTACATGTTCAAATTTTCAGGATTTTTTAAAGTTTTTATGCTGTCTGTGTTACAACAAAATCTGAACATTATGCATTTCAAAAAAATTTCGAAAATTTGATATGGAATTATATTTACAATACCAACTTTAGAAGTGGCTTAAGATTGCCGTTCCATCATGGTTTATTTTTTTGCAAACTAGGTGTTCATAATTATTTTAAAAAACATATTGGAAGGATAGAAACATAAAATAGGAATTAGTATAACTGCATGATATAAATTTTCGACAAAAAACGAACGTAGGCTGCGAGTTGTTTCTGTATTGTTTTCACAAGGATATTGTTAGTGACGATGACAGTCAAAAGATGACATGCAAAAAACTAGAAAAATTGGTTAAAAAAAAAAAAAAAGGTCAACAAATATTCTTATATTATACCATTTCCGGTGATTATTTTTTTATACCAATCTTGTGAAAAGTTTGATTTCTAATTGGACCTGCACTTCCATTATTTTGTCTATAATTTAGATTAAGCAACAAGACCATCTACATTTTTTAACGTCCAGAGGGTTAGAGACATGCATTCCATAGAAAGAAAGGCTATGAGAATTATATGGTGGATGTGTACTGTGAGTTTTAAAAGATGGACTTAAAGTCTGATGACATCAAGTGATTAAATTTGGACAATATAGAAAAATGTGTGCAAAACAGGAGACTTTGTTGGTTTGGTCACATTGAAAGAATGGGTGAGAGTTCTTAGGTCAGTAGATATAGAGCAGTTGAGGTAGCAGGGAAAACCCAAGGAAGGAAGGATAATCATGATAACAGTAATTAAGTTGTTTTTATTTCATCCCCCACGTCCAATTTATATGACTTGTTATAAAACTAAACTTGCATCAATGATTAAAAAAAAAAAATAGTAATGAAAGTCTTAATTTAAAACATAAAAAGTATTTAACAAAATAATTTTAAGTTTGATTTCTTTCCAACACATGGCAGCATGTGAAATGGACGTTAAATCGAATATAATGAATTTACAGTGCATTACAACTTTTTTTTTAACCTGGAAAAAAAAAAATGTTCAATGTTTTTTTGGTGCTAATGCAGAGAGTGATCCGCGCTATTTTTTAAATCGTATTTCCACGTTTAATTAAAGTTTTTTTTTTTTTTTTGTTTATTCAATTGTGAGGTTAAAGTACAAAATAGGTATAAAACATCCTCCCCCTCCCCATGTTAAGAATGGCTTTTTAAATAACATTATTTCAGCACGGATCACTCTCTTCTGCATGAGCACCTTTTTTTTTTTTTTTTTTGCTTGTTTACATTAGTGATTTTTTTTTTTTTTTTTAAACTAATGCATTTCAGGTGTAATGGCGAAATTAGAATGAATTCTAAAAATCATGAAAAATAATCCAGTAGATGTGTTCAATATATTTATAACAAAAAAAAAAAAAAAAAAAAAATCCTCCGCAATTACATTTAGTTTAAAAATGATGAGCCCCAAACAAATCAATTTAAGTCGAGAGTTATCTCTCTTGTTTGCCATACTCAATTGGTTGCACAGCTATTCCACATCAAAACATACAATTCGATAAATTCTATTTTTACTTATAACTTTTGTACTTTTATCATTTTTGTTTTTGTAGTTTTTGGAATTTTTATTAATTTTGCGATGACTCGTAAATACATGATGTATTCATCTGATTTTTTTTTTTTTTTGCATTTTCACCACAAACAAGACAGTGCCACTTTGGTGTGTCTATGTGTGTGTGTGTGGGGGGGGGTACTATCTGGGACATGATTTGCAGGAATACTATGTAGGGAGTTGAGCAGCAAGATGTCTGTTTACTTAACTTGAGCTTCTACATGTCAGGGAAACAGAGAGCTGTAAAGGAATTCCGAAGACTAACAGCCCTAGAGAAGAAATTATTAGAGTAGAAGGCTTTTTGGCATCTGGGGATCTATACTGTGTAGGGGTGGGATTTTGCTGCTTGTTCAATTTGTCAGGGAGGGTACAAGGGTTTGTCGTTTGTGGGAAGACATACATAAAAATATGTTGGTTTGAAAGATCACAAATGTAAACAAGTACAGTTTTTGTTTGCCCCCTCCCCTCTCTTACTAGAATGATTGACTTAAAGGATAATAAATTGTTTTAGATATATCTGATTGACAGTTACAAAAATTACTAAAACCAAATTGGATCACATTTTGTTTTTGATAAGTTTGGCCATTGTTCCAGTTTCATGTTTATATTAGATTTCCTTTTTTTTTTTTTTTTTTCCATTTTGATATTTTCTAAGAACGATCTGCAAGTTTTCAGGTCAGCTACTGCACATTAGAATGCATTTCTCATTTTGTTTCATGCGACATGCACTAAAATGTTCTACAGAATGAATGACACGAGTTGACGTAAAAAAACAAAGAAATTAATAAATTATATTCAGTTTTAGAACAATAGTTTCCTTTATTATTTAAGTTCCTTTTTTTTTTTTTTTTTTCTTTTTTCCATAGCAAACCTTTTTTGAATCAACATAATTTGAGTAATAAAAACTCTTGATCCTTTTTAGAAAATTTTGGTTCTTATTTAGAATTAAACCTAATTAAAAAAAAAAACAAAAAAACTACAGAAAAAATCTCTATAATCTACATACCTGTCATGGAACGGAAATGTCATATTACAAAGGTAAATTGATCGAGCAGTTTTATTGTTATAACGATAATCATCTTTTAGTGATTAATGGGAAATTATCAGCATTATAACATAAATTTAGTAGTTATAAATTATGGAGTTATCTCCCTTTGTTTTTGACGTTATTTTCATAACAGATTTGATAAAATTTGATTTTCTTAGTTAAAAATAAAACATCTTGATCAATTTTTGTGATTTTTGAAATATGACATCCTTATTCCATGACGGGTACAGGCATCACACAGGTTTTTCTGTAGTTTCTGTATTTTATTTATTTTTTTTTTTTACTTGGGTTAAATTCTAAGAGCCAAAATTTTTCGCATTTTTATAGTAAACCATTTGAGCTCTACCTCCAAATTAATTAACACTTTCATTGTAATTGACGAATCTGTTCACAGAAATTTGAGCATTTATTTTAATAATTTAATTTCTCATATGTAGGAGGGAAATATTTAAAAAAAAAAAAAAAAAGAAGCTGATTGTCATCTTAATGATAGTGTCCAGCAAAAAATTTACAAATAAAAATTATTACAATTTCTGTGCATCTAGTAATAATTTCTACATATGTGCATGTGTGTATGGCTATATAATGAATGCACATCTTAAGTCTTGTGGAAATATCCTTATTTACTTACCTCCTCATGAGGGCAATGGTTGGTTTTTAGTGTTGAGAGAATCCAACTCGTCAGAAAGGGTTTCTCTAGATTGGAACAAAAATAAAAAATTGCCTCATTCTAGAATGATTATCCTTCATTGACCAAAAATAGAAAAGATGATGGGTAGAACAGATACTACACTTGAATTGATTATATCCTGCTTTAATTTTAAAAGAAATATATTGCTTAAGTTATCTCCCTTAAATAAAAAGGTGCTTATTTAGAATTAAACTTACTTAAAAAAAAAAGCTGAATTAGTTTTACAATGTACGTACTCGTCACAGAATGAAGATGTCATATTCCAAAAAACACGTAAATTGATAGTTTTTTTTTTCTTTTTTAGTTTTTAACGATTTTTAATACGAAATTAGTCATTACAAGACTCATTTCAATCTCAATAGTACAAATTGAATTGTCTCCTCCTTATCCTTTATTTATAAAACTGATCATAACATGAAGTCTCACTTTCTCATAAAAATCGTAAAATTTGATATATTTAGTTAAAAAAAACCAAAAAAAAAAAACCTTAAATTTATATGATTTTTGGAATATGACATCTTTTTTCCATTTTTTTTTTTTTTTTTTTTTTTTTTTAAAGATTTTTCTGTATTTTTATTTTGAAAATAGATTTAATTCTCAATAAGCAACAAACAAAAATATAAGTGTGTTAACACATAAAGAGATGTTCGTTCCTTTCATCTAATTGTTAATAATGTTTAATTAACGATTGATAGACAAATTAAAATAATTTTAGATTAACGTTTCCAAATTATCATGGGTACTAAATTCAAAGTTTATTTCTTTGATGCTTTAAAATTTTCTCCTACAAAACCCCAAAGCCACAAGTTGTTATTTTTTCTTAATAAATTAATAAACAAGAAAAACAGGCACGTCGTCACTTTTTCTGCTCAACTCCTATTTTCTTGGGAAAAAACAAACGCTAAGTTTTGTTCATTTCATATCATATGAATTAGATGATTTTATTGTTGGTACTGGTTTCCCCAATATTTTTCTAGTCAGAATTCTTTCTAGAAAGACATTGTATATTGACAGGAAGGGCAATCTGAAGGTTGCCAACATCACTAAGTGAAAGTTTCTGTTTACAGTTCAAGTTTGCTTTAGCAAACTGGATTTGAACTTGGAACACCTAGGTCGTCAGTTCAAGTCATTAAACATTAACACTTAACCACCGTCACTTCCCACTAAGTTAAGTTTCATCATATGTGTGAATTGCCAAAATAAAACAAGTCAAGAAATCTAAGCGTTTATTTAGAATTACACTTAATTTAAAAAAAAGATGCAGAAAATTTTTTATTATTATGTATGTACTTGGCACAGCCTGAAGATGTCATATTCCAAAAGTCACAAATTGATTATGTAGTTTTATTACTAAGAAAATCAAATTTTATGAGTAAGTAAAAAGGAGCAGTCTTGTATTGCCATCTTTTAAAAAAAAACAAAAAAACAAGGGCAGATAATTCCACAATTCAAACTTGCAAGATCAACCTTGTATAGCTAGAGAGTTCACATGAATCACTTTAAATCATTTAAAAATTATTTTCTTTATAAAACCCTTACAAAAAAGGAGGTAATTTCATATGATTTTAGGAATATGACATCTTAATTCCGTGATGGGTACGTACGTCATAAAAGTTTGCCAGTATTTATTTTATTGAGTTGAATAGTAAGAACCAAAATATATTGTCATCTTTTAATGGGGACAGAGGAGTGTGGTATCAATTTTATTGTCATAAGACCGTCCTCTCGGCAATTACCTCTTTTTGCAAGAGTTCATTCCATGTATTTTATCATTTTGGAGGTAAGGAGTTGATTTAGTATCTCTTCCGACTATCTTCCCAGGGACTAATACTTCTTATTTGTAATCATCTGCAAGATAATGCTTATTTAATGTTGTATTATTTTATCTTCCATACAAGAATTTTACCATCATTACTGAAATCAGATATTTTTATCTAGTTTGCATTTTTTTAGTTGATAAAAATTTGTTTCCTTTCGTCAGGGACATTTAATCTTGAATCAAGTAAAGAGTTTATAAATTTATGTTCTGCAACTCTTTTATTGAAGATTTTTAAATGCAAATTTGATGCATATTCTTTGTTGAAATATATCTTCATTTTCTCGCTAAGTTTTGTACTTTCTAGAACATTCATAAAAAATAAATGCTTTCATACTTTTCTGTTATTTGAATGCAAAGTTTTACATAACTTTTGTACTGATCTTTTCTATGACGTTTGTAATTGAAATTTATGTGTAAATGTAAAAAAAAAAGAACAAAAAAAAACTTTAATAGTAGTAAATATATTCTTGATAAGTTTGCAACAACTGAAATGCAATTTATTTTTTTAATAGTTAATTTATCTGACAGATCAAATGGAGATTATTTTAAATATTCATTTCCGGAATTTGAAGTAAATATAAAATTGTAGGTTTAGAGTTTTCTTATGAATTTTTTCATGTCAGTAATTTTTTATATGTACCCCTTCCCCCTCGTTTTGGCAAAATGCATTTGTTAGCATTCAATAATAAGGAGAAGGCGAGCAGCAATTGAGTGTGTCTATCCAGAGAAGACTTCCATATATTGGTGAGAATTTTTATTTATTCAAGATAATTTTGGGGCTTGTCCAGAATTAAACTTGAATAAAAATTAAAAACAGAATTTTTATGATGTATGTAACTGTCACTGGAGGAAAATGTCATATTCCAAAATTCATATAAATTGATCAAGTAGATTTTTATAAAGAAAATCTTTTTAAGTGGTTGATATGGAGTCATTAGCATTATCAGATTAATTTTGCAAGTTTGAATTGTGGAGTTATCTGTCCCCCCCCCCCTTTTTTTTCTCAAGATAATTTGATTTTCTAAGTTAAAAATAAAATTAACTACTTACTCAATTTATGTGAGTTTTTGAGTATGACATTTTGTGACAGATATAGACATTATAAAGATGTTTGTTTTGGTTGAATTCTGGACTTTTCCCATAATTTCTTTCGTTTTTAAACCAGAAAAGCGAATGTAAATATCAAACTCAATTCCTCAAAACTGCAAACTTTTATGTCGACATTTTTAACAGATTGGTTGGTTGGTATTAAACAGATTCCATCTCCAGACTTCGAATGCTTTTCAAATTTGTGACTTCAACAACAAATTAGTTTATTTAAAATAAGTGTAAAAAAAACAAAACAAAAAGAAAATGGAGAAAAATATTCATGATGAGAAAATTTCCACCTCTTCACTAACAATTGGCGCTTATATATAGTTGCCGGAAGATTCTTATAAATATTGAATCTTCATAAAAACCACGGGCATTACAAAACCAGTGTATCAGTTGTGGACTGTTGACCAACTCTGGAGCCAACAGTTTTGTAAAATCATTTGATTTTTTTTTTTTTCTTTTAAATGTATTTAAAAAAATGTATTGAGGATTGTTCGTAGACTTAGTGTGTATATATGCTTGCATGAGAGAATAAAAGGGACGATTTGTTAAAATAAAATTCATGTTTGATATTTCTTGACCTTTTTATGTTCCATATATTTTGTGTTTCCTTATTTTTATATTTTTCATGCTGATTTTAAATCTAAAAAATAATCTCTGTCTCTCTTGTAACTCTTGCCTGCCATTTTGAAAAATGTTAACAAAGGGAGACAACCTGACAATAATCCACGCTAGATTTATGTTGTAATGCCTAAGAATTCTAATTAATCGCTTAAAATGATTTTCTTTATAAAAATATCACTAATCAATTTGTGATTTTTGGAATATTATATTTTCATTTCATTACGGGTATGTACATCATAAGAACAGATTTTTCTTTTTTACCTGCAATGTTTCTCACCCCCCCCCCTTTTTTTTTTTTTTTTTTTTTTTTTTTAATCATTTCTTAACACTCTGAGGAGTCCTGGCTCTGGAGAGGAACATCCATAGCATCATGTGTATACTGTACTTGGACAAGATTGGCTGGATGACAACCAGTCCAGTCAATGGGCGTACAGTTGTGGAACTGCTTGATTCACCATCACATTCGACCCTAACTCTGACAATTGCCTGTCAGAGATTTTCAAAGACAAAGTCTACTCAGCCAAGCCCCATAGCATTGTTTAACTTAAGGCACAAAAAGCAGCTGCCATTGGAGCTAAGCACCAAAATATGCCATTCAGTGTTGCTGAGATAAACAAAATGCATTGAGCAGCACATAAAGTTTTAATAAACATGTTTTGTATGCCATTTTATCCTTTTTTAGTTTCTGTATTGCATATTTCTTCCATGTTGCATTTATGTTTGCATAAAATTATATAGTTACTTGTGGCAAAGTCTGCATGTTGTACTTTGAGCTACTGAGCGTTTATATATTTACAATTTTATTTTCCATAATATATTTACCTATGAAGCAAAATCATATCAATATGTAGCCTGATTTTCAAAAAGATCGATCAAATGATATGAAGAAAAAAAAAAAAAAAAGTGAGTTCTCTGCTTTTTCACAGTATTCTACACCCCCACACCCATTTCTAAATGCAGAAAAAGGTTTTAAATTGCTAGATCAATGGTTCCCAACCGTTTTTTTTTTTTTTTTTTTTTTTTTTTTTTTTTTTTTTTTACATATCAACACATTATGGAGTTATTTTTTAAAATTTTTCATAGCACACCTATCACACAAAAAAAAAAAATAAATATTTTCTACTTCTAAAGATTTTTTGCAATAAAATAAAAAAAAACACAAAATAATATGAGAAATTTTTACTCAAATAGATTGATGTATCCTGTATTCAATATCTAGTATTGTTTTGATATCAAATCTTGTCTGAAATATTCAATTCCGATGCAGATTCCCGATATTTTGAAAAACTCCCGATATTCTGATTAATTATCCCATCACCAATATAAACCATAAAAAAGCTTACCCATTAGTATGCATGCAAAACGTTCAGATTCTAGAAATTCAGTGATTTTGAATACAGCAATGTCATGATTAAGAAATTAAATGTCTTTATTAAGCAAAATGGAATTAAATGACTTCTATTATCTTTTCGCATTACACCAATAATTGTGCCACGGCACAGTTGTTGGGAACCACTGTGAATGTAAGTTTTCTACTACTACTTTTTTTTTTTTTAAATTGCATTTTCACCCTAAACACGTAAGGGGCTACTATCAGGGACCTAAGTTGCAGGGGTACTATGTAGTGAGTTCAGCAGCAAGATGTCTGTTCACATTACGCTTGAACTTCTGCATGTCAGTACAGTTGGGGAAGCAGGAAACCAGAAGAGAATTCCAAAGTTTTGCAGTAATAGAGAAGAAGCTATTAGAGTAGAAGGCTTTCTTACATCTAGGGATCTCGACTTTGTAGGGGTGGGACTTTGCTGTTTGTCGGGGGGGTATTTTCGTCGAGGGGGTACAAGTGCTTGTAGTTGGTCAGGGCATCCACCATTAAAATACTTGTAAAACAGGCAGAGGGATGCAACATTTGGTCGATGGGACAGGGGCTGAAGCTTAGATGACAGTTCGGGACCTATTAGGTTGGTGACTCTTTTTTGGACCCTGTCCAGGAGCAAGACACTAGTAGCAGATGCACCAGTCCAAATGTGACAGCAAAACTCCATACATGGGCGAATGGTGGCTTTGTAGAGGTACAGGATACTTTCAGGCATAAGTAACTTTCTAGATAGAGTCCACCTCATTTGCAGCAGCCTTGGCAATGATATTGATGTATCTAACTCATGTTTCTTGTGAACGTTAAGCCAAGGAGCTTGAACAAAGTACTTTCAGGTAAAGTATCTCTAGTCATAGCTATTGGTGGTTGGTAAGGTTTCATGTAATTATTAAAGGAAACGAGCTTTGCCTTGGCAGCGTTTTTGACTCCGTTCTACTACAGACTGAAGGTCTTCCTCCAGGGTTTGGGCTATTACCTTAGACATGTGCTCATTAGTTTTCCTCACGTGCCTGCTATAGAGGGTGGTGTCATCGGCAAATATACTCATCTCAGAGACAATTTTATCAGGTAAGTCATTTATGAATATCAGAAATAATAAAGGTCCAATCCCTGAGGTAAACCCGCATTTATATCAAATTTTTTTTTCAGTTTGGTTAGATCTTATTTCTCTCCATCCCTCGTTTTGTCTTTCGTTTTGTCTTTCATTCTCCTTTCCTGTTCTTTTCTCTTCGTCTTTCCATCTTATCTTACCTTCCTTTTCCCCCTCTTATAATTGCTTTTTCCGAAAACCGAAAATGTTCATTTTTGTCATTAAATTTTTTAGTAAAACCATCAGAGGCTCCTGATAAAATAAACTTCCTCAAGTGAAGGAAGCTTATATCAAGTGGCAAAGATACAAATCCCAAGAATGTACCAAAGACACCACCAATCAAAGACTTCCAACCTCTGAATATCAGTTACTCACAAGGGCTAGGTTTAGATGCAACATTTGGTCATTGGTTGGATTTGTCGTTGCAACTGAAGACGATTATCAAGATATTGATTAATTTACTTATTATCCTATAAAAAAATTATCCTATTAAAAATGGCATAATCTTCCTGAAATGATATGTCATGTAACAAAAGAGTATTCTCACTTCAGAACGGACTCCGTAAGGAAGAACTGACAACTTTGCAGATTTCACTTTATTCAAATCATAGCATCTCATTTTTTTTCCATAGTTTCTCTTAACGTTTGTCATAAACTGTGCTTTTTTTTCTACTTAAGTAAGATTTGTCTAACAACATAGCAGCTCCGATCTTGCTCATCAAGAAATTTGATTTTCTTAGTTTAAAAAAAAAAGAAAATGAAAACTCCTTGATCAATGCATATGATTTTTGGAATATGACATTTTTTTCTGTGGTTTATCAAATATTATTACATGCATAAAAGGTATACGCATATGCTGGTGTCATAAGTTCAATCCACACTATCACTCTTGCTGAGATTTAGAAACATGCATGTCCACGGGTTTACCTTTTATGCACTTAATATATATATATAATTATTTACTATAATTATTAAATACCTACAGACATTAGTGTTTCGTTTTTTTGGGGAATCATCAGTGCAGGGTGTCACAATTAACACCAGTCGATAGATCCGAACCCGGCAACAGAAGCCATTTCTTTATAAAATATATATATATAAAAGCCTGATGAATCCTAGCGTGGATGAAACGCGGAATATTCTGTGTAGCTTAATTGCCATATAGATTTTATAACTTACTACTACTATATATATATATTATATTATATATAAATATAAATTCACCTGTCGTCGTTTTTTTTTAAAGTTGAAATCGCCTGATCGTCAAAGACAAGACGCAAATAAGCAAGGATGGCCAAACGGTCCACAGAGTTTTATAATTATTAAGATGTATGACTAGTTACAACAACTTCCCTTGCTGCTTCTCTAGGCACATCATCCAAGCAACCTCTGACAATGGACAACTTAATTCTAAAAATATCATGATTTTTTTTTTTTATTTCTAACGTTAAAAAATCTACAAATATACTTTACTTTGATTGGACGATATGCACAGAGAAGCAGTTGTCCTACCTATATAATAGTAACAACCCCCTCCCACATTTCAATGATGCAGTTTTGTGCCAACAAATTATTTTCTTTCTAAATAAAATTTTGAAACTTAAATTTAATTAGTGCAGTTTGGTTGGTTGGTTAGTTGTTTTTGTTTTACGGCATATCAACCCTTTTCAGGTTATTTAATGCTGAATCCAAAGATTTTGAAGAAAAATTTTTTTATAGAATATATTTGTTGTTTTCAAGTCGGTTTCTATTTAACCCATACTTGGGACCCTAACAGGTACTACCACTCCGGGTCAGAGTGGACCTGGGAGAAATGGCAATTAAAGGGTGGCTCCACACTCCCCAAAGCCCGCAAGCTGGGGCCTCACCACTGGATATAGTTTAAGGTCATATCCAGGACCAGTGCAGTTTGATCATTTAACAAAAATATTGAATCAAATTATTAAACTATGACTCATTTTGTTAAGTAATGCTTTAATTTCTATCAAATTATTTATGTAAAAATAGCTTTAAAAACTGGTAATGTCACTAAATCTAGTCTTGAGATGATTACGAGAAAAATGTGTGTGTAGGTATAAATGTTTTTATGTTAAATATTTGTAACAGAATTGAACAACAAAATTTAAAAAACAAAAACAAAACAACGAACAAAAGAAACACAGAATAGTTTATCTGTGGGCGATCGTGTCTGAATGAAGACCCCAACTGGGTGGTGCGCACCTCTTCTACATGAAGAGTGAAAAGCCCGCAGAACGTTACTGTCGGCGCGATGCCCGGCCATGTATGGGACCTGAATACCATGGAGGGTGAATATGAGAGCGTATCCTAAACCCACAAAGCGAGATTGATTACCATCAACGAGACAAGCAGCTATTCATCAGAAGACGATGCGTCTGCGCCAAATAACAATGCTCCAGACGAGTCGTCCTAGGAGGAGGTACTTTTATTTCGAAGGAACGACAAAAAGAAGACCAGCTCCAAGTTGTCTTTAATGTGATCATCAGATCACATGGGATTGTAGCGGAACTGAATAACAGGATTTTAAAAACTAGAGTGAACAAAAGAAATAATGGTTTACTCGAGGATTCAGAACTGGCTGAAGTCAAGGCTCGAAGCGCGAGTATACTCAGACAATTTATAGTTTCTCTCACAAGTTCTACATGCAAATTTACCAGCTGAATCAAGCGTATATATTGAGTGATCTTAACAGTTGGGCGGTTTGGTTTCTTTTCTTACCTTTGTAGTTGGGTAGTGCTGGGGAAGAAGAGATTACCAACTTGTGATGATATTATTACATGAGGAATCATTTCGAGTTATATTTATGTTATTTTAAAGCATCTAAACAAAAAACATGATTTTAATATATAAGCATTGCTTAAAAACTAACATGGCCGACTTGTAGAAACTTCTTATTGCCCATGTTATTTAGATTTAAGCAGTCTTTATATATTACATGTTATATACACATATATATATATATATGACCTTGATTTTTTAATTTAATTCTAATTTGATTTTTAAATTATCAATCACATTACTAAATATTAAATTAGCTCTAGGATATTAACCTATCGAGCTTATTATATATCTAAATTACGAATTACTAAATTTTTCTTTCCCTGTATTTTAATTAAACTAGTAATTTTACTATTACATTAAAATACACTCTGCTCTTTAGACTATTGTTCTAATCTCCTTTAAATATATATATATATACATACATACACACACGCATTGGTTGCCATCCTTCTGTCTAGATAGACAATGAAGAATCGAGCCTGAAGGTTGTCATTAGTAGTGGCAACTGTTGCTGTGACTGAGCAGACCGATCCGAGATTGGCAGATTCTGTTGCACTTCCCTAACCTGCACAGATACCCTCCGTCAGGCTCTGCTGATGCTGCTACTGTCCTTTTGCACTTGTCACTCTTCTCCTCCCACTGTTCATTTCTTCTCCCCTTGCTCAGCTGAACACACTTCTCGACTTTGACTCTTCAGGAGTCCTGGTCTGCAGCGTAGGATTCAAGGTCAACAGGGTTGATGTTGCCGGATTTTAAGTCCGTTTTGCACACATCCTTAAATCTGAGGAGTGGTCTACCGGTTGGTCTGCTGCTGGTTGAGAGCTCACCATACAGGATGTCTTTGGGGATTCGTCCATCCTGCGTGCGAACGACATGCTCTAGCCAGCGCAGACGTCTCTGGGAGAGGAAGGCAATGGGAGATTTGCTTTGGCAAGAACGTCTTTGTTTGGAACGCAGGTCTACCATGTAATGCCTAAGATCTTTCAGCATTTCCCTGATGAGGGCCATGCGGACTTTAGTTTTGGCACGTAGACGAGCCAGGTTGAAAAGGCTTTCATCTCCTCTTGTGCGAATATAGATGCCAACTTCAGTTTCATTAAAAGCGTATAGTAGCAGAAGTGAAAAAAATATTCCCAAAAGAATTGGAGCAAAATCACAGCCCTGTTTCACACCACTGACGATAGGAAAAGATTCCGAAAGTGATCGATTGAATTTGACGAAGCCCTTTATGTCTTCATGAAAAGAGATTATTATTCTCAGGAGTTTTTTTTTGGGGGGGGGGATCCTAATTTTTGTAGTAGCGTGAAGAGGCTGCTTCTGCTAATTAGGTCAAATGCCTTTGTTGTGAAATCAATGAAAGCAAGGTACAGTGGTTTCCTCTGCTCTCGGCACTTCTCCTGTAGTTGTCATAAGGAGAATACCATGTCAACAGTTGACCTTTCTGCTCTAAAACCGCATTGCACCTCTGGGTAAACTCTCTCTGCAAGTGACTTGAGTGTTCAATACTACATGAGCAAAGAGATGCAGCGGCAATTATTACAATCACCGCGATCACCTTTATTTTGTAAAGTGTTGTTATGTTGCCATCGCGCATATCTTGCGGAACCGAACTGTCTTCCCAGCACTGGAGCAGAAGTTGATAGAGATGATCAAGAAGAACTGTATTTTTGCCAGCCTTGATGATTTCAGGTGGAATTCCATCACCACCTGGAGCTTTACTGCTAGCAAGGGTTGAGTTCATCAAGGAAGGGGGGATTATCCAGCTCATCCATGGCTGGCAGGGATGGGATACCTTCAATTGACTTGTTAGGGACGATATTCTCGCGTGAGTATAGCTGCTGATAGTATTCAGCCCATCTCTCCATTTGATTTCCGCAGTTTGTGATGATGTTGCCTGATTCTGACTTCAGTGGTGCAGTCTTAACTATACTTGGGCCAAAGGCCACCTTCAGCCCCGCACACATCCCACGAACGTTTCCGCAGTCAGCAGAAAGTTGGATGCTGCTACATAGGTTCAGCCAGTATTCGTTGGCGCAGCGTCTGGCAGTCTTCTGGGTGTCACTTTTGTCCTTCCTGAGTGCAGCGAGTGTCTGATTGGAAGGGTCTCTTTTACACTCAAGCAGCACAACGCGTTTAGCTGAAATAGTTGGCTCTAGTTCAGTGATCCCTGTTTCAAACCAGTCTGGATTATTCTTCTCCTGCTTACCAATGGTATCTATAACAGAATTGTAGATGGTCTCCATCTCTTTTCCATCATATTTGTTGGAGTGAGTCGGCAAAGCGCACACACATTGGAAAAGGAGGTGAAGGCAATATTTATGCAGGGATCATCCTTTTTGCTTAACATTGTGGATTCTCTTAGGTTTGATACAGGCTTTAGTTGTAACTAGCATGTGGTCAATATTGCAGTTTGCACAGAGTTAGCTGTGAGTATTCTGGACACAATTCAGTGAGTTTCTTCTGGTAATGATAAGATCCAGTTGGTGTCAATGACGGGACCGGGGTTACCGCCAAGACACTCTGTGACATGGCTTTGTTTGGAAGAATGTGTTTGTGATGCATAACTCATTGAATGTACACAGCTTGAGGAGTCTCTGTCCATTTTCATCCATTTTGCTGATGCCAAAATGACCAATGCAACGAGGCCAGGAGTCACACACACAAATTATATAATATATTTTAAATACATATATACACATAAATACAGTAGAATCCCAGGATACGGTAGCCCTAGGATACAGTTCTTTCAGGTTACGATGTAGTATACAATGTTTTGTCCGGACTCTGGTTACGGTATTTGCCCTACCTTATAATGTTATTTGATTATGTACGTGTATTATATACTGTACTGTGTTTTGTTACTAATTTTTAATACCGTATCCTGGGGTTCTACTGTATATATATATATATTTTGTGTACAGAAAGTTGTTAGTTGAGACAGATCATTGGTACCGTCGGTTTCAAGCCCGATAATAAGGCCCGTTTAAGGTATCCTTATCAAGCTCTCTTCAGCCAATATTCGTCTCTCTCTCTCTCTCTATATATATATATATATATATATATATATATATATATATATATATAAACATTTAGGAATTCATAGGGAACAAAGTCTTTGGCTCACACACAAAGTTCCTTTTATTTAATTGTAGATTATTACATAAATATTAACTTGAAATGACTCCTTATTTTATTTTAAACATCTAAACACGAAAGATACACGATTTTAATATATAAACATTGCTTACAAACTAACATAGCCAATATGAAGCATCTACAAGATAGCAATGTTAGTTTTTAAGCAATGTTTATATATTAAAATTGTGTATTTTTCATGTTTACATGCTTAAAATAAAATAAAATACCAACTCAAAATGACTTCTCATGTAATAATCTCTACAATTATATAAATGCAACTTTGTGTGTATGTGTGTTCGTTCCTTATAGGCTCCAAAACGGCTGAACAGATTTTCTTTAAAATTTAGAGAACTTTAGTGCATAAGTCTAGAAGTGATCTTAGTTAAGTTTTGTCTCAGAATACCCCCGATAATTATCAATAATCAAAACCATTATTTTAATTTATCTATTATCAGTAAAGCCATTTTTTCTATGTCGTCACTTAGCAACAATGATAGAACAGGCTGTGAAAATTCTACTGTGGGTAGAATAACGTTTTTTCTTTTTTTGCATGACGTGGCCTGGAGGTTCAAACCTTGCACGTAAATTTCTTAATGTTTTTTTTTTCTTAACTGGAAAGAAGTTTATATAAAAAACAGTAGGTTCTCTAGAGTGCAATGTAGAATAACATATTTTGGACTAAGTTATTGCATGGAGGCATGTGAAGCTTCCTCCCGGGCAATTTCACGGGTTTCGATAACAATAAAAATATAGGAGTGTGAAATATTTGTTGATCATCATTCAATACCGGGCAATGTCTGGTCTCCCTGCTAGTTTATTATATAAAAGTAACTTTGAGTGTGTGAGAGAGCTTGTTCCCTATGAATTCCTAAATGGCTGGGCTGATTTTTTAAAAATTTCATACCTAGGTATGCTATGTGCCTGGCAGTGTTCTTAGATAGGTTTTGTATCAATAATCAAAATAATCCGAAAGAAGGAACAGGCGATTTTGATTAAAGTTAATGCCTTATACAGCCTAAGTGCATTTGAGAAGTTTTATTACTGCACAAGTAGAAAAGCCCAGTATATAAAAATCAATGCTAGGTTCTCTGATATAACAGACGCACATTCGAAATAAATATTTCTGTTTAGAACACAATTGAACCATGATACTTGACTTTTGCATTTTAAACTTTAATTCAAGTCATTATATAAAATAATTTTATAAAATCAACAGTAGGTTCTCTACAGTGCAACGTAACTTACAATGTATTGTGGACTAAAATCACTGTAGGGAAGCATGTGAAGCTTCCTCCCAATGCACCGCAGTGGATCCCCAACTAGAGCAGGCAATTAATCAATTCAATTGAAAAATGGCAACTTCATTGATTCCGATGACAAAATATGAGAGGATGAAACATTCATTCTCATTCAATCCCAGGCAATGTAGAGCCTCCTTGCTGGTATTTAACATAAAAGCATTTTTTAATGCTTACAGATATTTTTTTCTTGCAATCAACTCAATACTAGATTTAGTGACATTATTTACCCAAAAGTTTCTGAATGTAAATAGTTTTTTAGAAATTTTTTATATCTTAATACTTGAAGATTTGCTAAGAATCTTAAAGCTAGAAATGGCGGTTCTTCTTTAGAATTAAACCCATTTTAAAAAACTAAATTGCAGAAAAATAATTATGATGTATGTACCTGTCACTGAATAAAGATGTCATATTCCAAAAATCACCTAAATTGATCAAGTATTTTTTTTTCACTAAGAAAATCAAAATTTATGATTTTTATTGGATTAAAAATTTTTAATTGCTTTGAATACAAACAATCTTGGTAGTCGAATTGAGTTGTTACCATTGAATTTTAACACATTCTGAAGCAACATAGCAGCTCCCATCTTGCTGAAAACCAGGGTTGCAGAATCAGAAACTATAAGGACTCCAACAATCACTATGTAATATTTTATCATTTAAGCTAAATTGAGTGAAAGAAATTACATTGTGTATGTCTTTTTGGTTTTTTTTTTTTGAAGATTGTAACCAGCTGCCAACATTCCCCTGCTTTTATTGAAACCAACCGAGAGCTCTTTTTAGTATCCTTGCTGTTCCTTTAAGTGCAATTTTCTGGATTTCTTTTGGCATTTGGTTCACCAGGAATATTAGTTAGGTAGGACTTCAGGTTCTTCTTCATAAGCCCCGTGGCACCTATAATAACTGGTATGATTGATATCTCCCTAAGATTCCAGTTTCTTTTCATATCATACATGAGACCTTGATATTTGGTCTGTTTCTCTCTTTCAGCTCTGTTCAGACCTCCATCATTAGGGACACTCACTTCAACGAAGGTTGCCACTCTCTCTGACTTATTCCATATAACTATGTCAATGTCAGGTTTCACAGCAGCATTTTCAAGGTAGGTGGCTGTAGGGATTACGTGGTTGTAATGTATGGTATATAAATCATTTCCAACTGTTCTTTCAGGTTGATGTTCCCACTGGATGTTTAATTTTTTACAGATGGTCCAACGAAATAATTAATAATTCAAAAAGTTCATTTGCAGCTGTGTATTTATTTCTAGAATCATGAATCGCACAAGAAAAAACATGGAATAAAGAGAGAGAAAATAAGCAGAAATTTAAAAGAAAAATTTAACTGGGCTGGAGAAACTTAAGACATCTACGAAACAAACACATGTAATAAAAATAAATCAATTTATTATATTTTTAAGAATATATATACTGGTTAACAATTTTAACTAGTTTGGTGCTATTGTTGGATAAAAGTGCCAACCAATAAAACTGGTTAAATTGATCAGACCAATTACGGTTATGGAATCGGAGGTTTTAAAAGGAGTCAGAGTCGGACTCATCAAAAAGGAGTCGGATTTTGTAATCTCTAAAGAATCAACAAACTTGAAATTTTAGGATTTGTAAGTCGGATCTTAAACCTTTTGGCTACAACCCTGGTCTTCAGCACAACATGCATCTGACGTCATTCAAACGCAATGTCTTTATAAGTGTAAAAATTTAAACTTGTATTTGATGAATAATTTCTGAAAGTGTTTCAGCATTAAATAATCCCCAAAAGGGGTTGCGATGCCACAAAATAAGATAACCGAAATTATCAATTAAAACATTGGAAGATAATTTTTTAATGATCTTTTTATTTGGAGTTTAGTTGCTAATGAGGGTAACAATGTGTAACGTTCATTTTTCTGATTTTGTTTACTTTGAAGATTTAACTCTCAATCATAGCAACCACCGATTTCACATTAATTGCCATATGGAGCACAGTATGTGTATTAATACATTATAAACACACACACACATATATATATATAAGAATAAAAATAATTTCAATATTTCTAAAATAATGGAAAAAGCATTTTTAAACTAAAGGCAGATTCTGAAAGTGCATCATAAAAGTAATTATTTAAAATAATCTATCTAATTACTGTTTTCGATACACAACTTTATTATGTAGTTTTGTATTTACATGAATATTACTTAAACGATATATCTATACTTTCATTTTCGGTTATAATTGAAATTGGTTTTGCATTTTATTTTTGTTTGACATTAATCCGAATATGGAAATTTAACAAGTTTTCTGCATCCATTACGGGGATTTTAAATTAATACTCGCTGTTTGCTCTAGGATTCATTATATACATACATATACATATATATATATAAAAGTCCTTCACTGGAAAATTATTTTGTCAATAAGTCAATACATACATATATATATATATATATGTATATATTAATATGTATTTGAAATAACATTTTTGACCATTTATACAAGCAAAAATCATGAGGACATTATAATAATGTTAACATTTTATTTCACAATTTTTAGAACTTACAGGTGTTAACGTAACTGAAGATATTTTGTTCATTTAAGAAATGTTGGATATTGTTCAAAATTTTTCCTATATTTAAAAACAAAAATGAAGAAAAATCTGTATGATGTATGTACCTGTAATAAAACAAAAATATCATATTCCAGAAATCACGTAAATTGATCAAGTGGTTTTATTTTTATAACAAAAATTATCTTAAGTGATTAAAGGGAATTCATAGGTATTACAACATAATCTAGTATGACTTATTGTTGAGTTATCTCCATTTGTTTCTTGACATATTTTTTTAAAAATGGTGGACGAAACAGTTGCTTCTCGGATGCTCATAAAATTTGATTTTCTTGTTTAAAAATGAAACGACTTGATCAATTTACGTAATTTCTGGAATATGATATTTTCATTTTGTAACGGGTACACCATACAGATTTGTCTTTAGCTTTGTTTTTTAATATAAAGGAGAATTCTGAACAAAAACAAGATTTTATGAAATGAAGTTGAAGAACAGAGAGGTCTTGAAAGCTTACCTTAGAATGATAACATATATGAATCCAAGGAAAGTGCCAGAAATCCTATAATCTGGCCCCACCCCCTAAAATAGCTGGTACCATCCAAAACTATTGTGAAGGCTGAAGAGCGAGGGAGAGCACCAACCACACCTTTATTGGAATGGTGAAAACAGTACTAGAATCTTGAGACCTATTGCCATTCAAGTTCCAGAGAAAGCCAACGATCATTATCAGTGAGAAATCAATGGTAAACAGCTGTTGCGATGACATAAATGGATTTGCAATGATTACTGAAAGAGAAAGCGCTGGAAATCTGGAGAGACTTTTCAGTCAGAATCTAGAACATCAGTTGTGATTGCCAGTGAACAACCACTGAAAATGAAAATTCCAAACGAGTGAAACAAAATAAAAATATAATAATGGTCAATGTAACTGTAGAATGTTTGTTTAATCTAGTATTTTGCAGTGAAACTTTTTCAAAGTTCCAAAGCTGAACTGGAGTCAAAAAAAAAAAAAAAAAAAAAAAAAAATGTAAAGAAAAAAGTAAAAAGAAAAACGAAAAGTAAAAAAAAAAAAATTGTGAAGAGAAGAAAGATGTCCATTCCAGAATGAATCCTTAAAGAGAAACTCTGAAATTAATTCTTGCAATGGCGGCGACAAGAATTTCCCATCTCTTCTTACATCACAAACATGGTGGCAGGATCTGGCAACAATTATTTGGAGGAGGAATGGTTAGTTTGTTTGTTTGTCTGTGGTCTCCATATGTTTCAGAGAGGAGAAAGAGAGAGACACACACATTAGTGCTCAAGTGACACCAAGGGATATGGATTCAAAGAAGGAGAGGAGGAATGCTCATCTCTTGATTTGACGTTTCGCCTGCCAGACATCAAACTTGTTGTATGCAGCATTCAACATTTCTTCCATGTGTCCAATGAGCTAAAGATGAAATAAAAGAAAACAAACAAAATTAATAATTAAAAAAAAAGGAAAGAAAGACGTTTAAAGGCTTTTAGTTCTCTCCCACTGCAAAAACTTAGACATCAGGGTCGAGAAGTAGGATTGAGAAGTCAGCCCACCCCCAACCCGAGGAGGGACACTCTGACCTGCAAAAAGTGCCTGGACAGCCCCGTTGGTATTCCCCGATAAGGACACCTTAAGCAATTAGCAATAACCTAACCCCTTCTCAAAGAAAGAAGGCAAGTCCTAGGAGGATGGATCTCCTAGGACTGCACAGAACTAAACTCAGACTGCAAAATCAACAGGGAGCAGATAATTACAGGAACGGTCTAATCTGTTGATTTTGGGAGCCTGAGGATAAAAATCCCTAACTGACTCTACAAATATACAACTACGCGTAGGATCGCATGTAAATTCCAGTGATGTTTACATCAATTTGCATAATATTACTTTTGCAATAATGTTTGGCAAAGTCAATAATATCACTTCTTGCATAAAAATAATTATCATTGTTGGCTAAATTGTTTTTTTTTATATAAATTAAAATGCCTTATTGATTCAAATCTATAGCAATGCTATTTTTTAAAACAATTTTCTTTTTTCTTACCGGCAATAAAATATTTGGTGCTTATTTAGAATTAAACCTTTTTTCCAAAACAAAAATACAGAACAATATAAAAAAAAAATTATGATGTACATACCCGTCACAGAACGAAGATATCATATTCCAAAATTCATCAAGTAGTTTTTTTTGTTCACTAAGAAAATCAAATTTTATGACGAAGTAAGATATGTTTTGATCTGTCATCTATATATATATAAAAGCGAAAATGTGTGTGTGTATGTATGTTTGCTTTTCGTGTATGTCCAAGAAAGGCTTTTTTCCGAGAAGCGATCAGTCAGCTCACTCCTTAAAACTTTTTATATCACGTCTAAATCATAATACCTATGAGTTAACAACAGGGGTCGCCTGTCTATTTAATTTGCCCGAGTTTGAAAAGCTAAATATATCACATTTTTCGATCGCTGTGTATAGATTGGGCTTTTTCGTATAATAAAAGTGAAACGAAGCTTAAGACATCGTTCCCAATGCGATCACCGGGAACGTCCGAAAGCAATCAGCTTTGATCAATATGGAGTTTCTCTTTATATCAGACAATTGCTATTCAATTTGGACAATCTCCTTTGTATGGGGAGCTGGTCCCCCCACCACCACCAACATCTTGGGGAAGCAAAAAAAAAATAAAAAAGCTGTCCCGCAGTAAATAAAATACTGCCTTGCAGTGAAAGTTGACCTCATTAAGTCATTAAGTACGGGCACCTGCCAATTCTTCATACTTAAATAAATTCAAACATGTTTCCGTTACTATTTCTTGGTGGCCCAGTGATTAACGCCGCACATTTTTTTTTTTCACATTTTAATTTCCAACTTTGCCTCAAGACTTCAGGTTTGATCCTCCATACTTACCTATCAAAACTTTTTTTCTTATTTTACCCACCCACCTGGGACACAAGCACCCGGGCAACGATTTTTTTTATTATTTTTTATTATTCTTTTGTTTTGATTTACCCAAAACCACACACACCTCCAAACACCTGGGCAACGTCGGATATCCCCCGCTAGTTTATTATATAAATCTATTTAAATTTATGTATGTATGTACGTATGTATGTATGTTTTGCAAAAACTTTCAATAAAGGCGATAGATTTTCACAAGATTGTTATCGGGTTTGAAGCTCGCCCCTTCGGACAACAAATATTGAAAAATTGGCTAAAAACATTAATTCCTTCATCTTCAACTGGGCACTTTTTTACAGAGAGGGGGTCAGTTCTTTTGCTGATATTTTCGAAAGTCATCCCCTCTTTTTGATTGATTAGCCTTAATTTAAACATTTGTCACTTCCGGTTTGGCGATGGGTGCAACAGCAAGACGTCACTTTTTTTTCACGTTCTTTTCCTCCTTCACGGTACGGGTTCGAGCCTGCCTGCCTACTGCCACTTTTTTTTTTTTTGCTCAACACATACCTCCAAACACCCGAGCAATGCTGGGCACCCAGGCTAGTGTTTGATAAATTGGGGGAAAACTATTTGGACTATCAAGATCAGCCTTATAATGGTTTCCATTTTCTATTAAAATCGCTAAAAACCATTAAAAAAAGATTTTCTATAGTAGGAAAAAAAAAAAAAATGTACCTGATGAACCTGCGTGATTTTTTGAATATGACATCATTATATGTAGTAAAGATTTTTCTGCAATTTAATTCTTTAAAAAAAAAAAAAAAGAAAGTTAAATTCGAAAATAAGCACCAAATATTTTTCAAATTCATGAAATGAAGATTACTTAATATCATTTAAGATTGCACCGTTTTAGTCGACAAGATGACAATTTAATTTAAAAAAATCATTTTAACATAGGTAAAGTCAGAATTGTTTACTTTAGAAATCTTAGCTTAATCAACAAAAAAAGAAAAACAAAGAAAAAAGGAAAAAAAAAAACAAAAGGAAAAAGGAAAAAAACAAAAGTAAAAAGATAAAGAAAGAAAAAAAAAAAAGAAAAAATACAAAGAAAAAAAACCAAGGAGAAAAAAACCAAAGAAAAATAAATAAAAAATAAAAACAAAGGAAAAATAAACGAAGGAAAAATAAACGAAGGAAAAATAAACAAAGGAAAAATAAACAAAGGAAAAATAAACAAAAAGAAAAAACGGTTCTCATTCAGAATTCCACCTGAATAAAAGAGCAAACATACAAGAAAAAATCTTTGATGTACATATCTGTTATGGAATTATGTAAATTGATCAAATAATTTTAGTTTCAACTAAGAAAATCAAATTTTATGTGCATGCGAAGAGTAACCGTTACGCATGTCATTATGAAAAAAATTTTAAGAATCAAAAGGAGATAACTCAACAATAATTCATCATTACTAGATTTATGTTATAATGCCGACAAATTCCAATTAATTGCTTTAAAATATTTTTAAAACTACTTGATCAATTTAGTGACATTTTGATCTATGACATTTCTGTTCCATTATTCTGGGCACCTATCTTCATCCACTTTTATTTTATTGTTATTTATTAAACACAAAAAAAATTTGCTTAAAAATTATTTGAAAAAAAAAAAAAAAAAAAAAATCTTAAAAATTATTTTATAAAAAAAAAAAAAATTACGGTAGGTTTTTGTATTTTTTCTGTTGATGTTTCTACATAGAAAATTTTTCTTATTTTCTTCTACATAGTGTTGTTATGATTTCATCGGCGATGCTCGGCATAATCTCGCTGTTGACGCCATGCTCCAGAGAAAGCTGGACGAACACAGAGTTATGTTTGGTTCAAAGGATGCACAAGTACCAAAAAAATGTATGAAAAGGAACAAGTGAAAAAGACCGGAATCGGACAAAAAAAGTACACAACAACATTATCACTAATTGTTTTGTATTATGCAATTTGTGCACGTCAAAAGGTAATAATAATAAGGTACTTGTACAGTTTAATCAAGACATTAAAAAAATGAAAATATCGAAAAAAGGTTATATTGTACGTATCCATTTTGAACTGAAGATCTCCCAAAAAAAAATTTCACTTAATTTGATCGAGTATTTTTTTTTTACTGCGGAAAAACATGTTTTTATGAGAGCGCGTTGAAGGCAAACATCTTGGATTTGTTCTTAAATTTTGTTTGGAGTTTAGAAGCGTCACAGAGAGGTAACTCCAGCTAAAGCGCTGACACTCCCTCCCCATCTATAAATATAAAAGCGAAAATGTGTGTATGTATGTATGTGTGTTTGTGTGTCCGCTAAAAACTTTCGACAGACAGAACAAAAATTCACAAACTCAGTATCATATTGAAGTTCCATCCTTTGCCTGAAAAATATTGAAAAGTTGGCCAAAAACGTTAATTTTTTCACCCCAAAATCGACAATTTTCTACGGAGGGAGGGAGGGGGGGGGCGAGTTAACAAAAACCGTCCTCTCATGACAACCGGTTCTACGCATGCGTCAGATGACGTCATGACCTAATTTAGTTTAAATAGTTGAAAAACTGACTAAATTTCATGTACGTTAGCTCAGTTGGTTAGCGCGTTGGGTCATTATCTAAACGTTTTGGGTTCAAATCATGGTGTGAGATGTCTTTTTTTTTTTTTTTCGATTTTTTAAAATATTGAATCAGTGTTATTTAAGCCAATTTTCACGTAACGTTCGTTTTTCTGTTTGTTTTCTTTTTTACTTCACTTATTCTTAGGTTTTCATTAACACCCTCACCCCCGACATCACACCCCAAAACACCCAGGTACCCACTGATTTTTTTAATTTTAATATCGAAATAGGCTTATTTAAGCCATTTTTCACATGTTTTTTTTTGTTTTTTGTTTTTTTATTTTTCAGAAGTTTTAACGTTCATTTTTTTGTTATCTTTTTTCGATTTTTACATTTAACATCGTTCGTTTGCCTTACGTTAGTTTTTTTTTTTTTTTTTTTTTTCTTTTTTTTACTTCGCTTTAATTTACCCGACTTTTACAAGCTATTTTCGAGATATTTTTTGATCGCCGCGTAGCGGGGAAAATAGAAACTGGCTTCCAGCGCAAAACTAGGTCAAACATCACGCAACTTGACATTGCCACACCTGCTAATTTCGGTTTATAAACGTCAACATAACACACTTATCAATTCATCTGTTCCCGTGCTCAAGATGGTTAGGTTGCAGGGTTTTTTTTTTTCCATTTCCTTTCCACCTCCGCGTCAAAAGTTCAGGGGTTCAAGCCTACCTTTCTACTAAAACTATTTTTTTTCTTTTACACCTCCAAACAACCGGCCAACGTTTTTTTTTTTTAACAGGGTTGTTTTAATCTAACCTAACCCCCCCCCCCACACACACACACACCAACAAACACCTCCAAACACCTGGGCAACGCCGGATACCCCCGCTAGTCTTTAATACTAGCTTTTCTTCCTAAAAATCGAACCTTTTGCTCGGTATCATAAATTGTTTTTTCACTGTAAAACAAACTCCTTGATGAAATTAAGTGAAATTTATTTTCGAAGAACTTCATTCCATAACGGATACGTACAATTTAAACTTTTTTCGATATTTTCATTTTTTAATGTCTTGATTAAACTGTACAAGTACCAATAATAATAATAATTGGTTCTTGTCCGGAATCTTCTCTATATTAAAAAACAAAAATCTGTATGATAAATATATTGTGATGAAAAGAAAATATACTCAAAAAATTATGTAAATTAATCAAGTAGTTTAATTTTTTATAAAAAAAAAAAAAATCATTTACAGCAATTAATGGAAAATCATAGGCATTACAACAATCTAGTAAGTATGAATTATTGTTGAGTTGTCTCCATTTATTTCTTGACATATTTTAAAATGGCAGATGAGATAATCACTCCTCAGATGCTCATAAAATTTGAGATTTTATTTCAAAATAAAGCTAACCAATTTACATAATTTTTGTAATATGATATTTTCATTTCGTCATGAACACATTTTTGTGTTTTTAATATAGGGAGAATTGTGGACAAGAACCCCAATAATAATAGAAATAATAGTCTACTCACATTCACTGAATAATGTTGGCTAAGAAGTTGTTCTTTGAAGGAATTCAGTTTATTGATGTGGAACCTTTCCAGGGTATTTTTCATTTTCACAACCTTTTGAAATAAAAAAAAAGCAAAAACATTGTTTAAAGTGAAATTAGATTTATGAAGACAACATTTTCAAAATAAGAAAATAAATAATAATTTTCAGTTAAAGCACATACATAGTTCACTGGCCAATCATGACACTGCATAAGAATGTCAATCTCGGGTTGTATCTAATATCATGTACATTGCAAGGTTGAAATAGAAATTTAGTGAAAAAAACCTTGGCAAAAGTTCCTGAATTATATTTGTACATGGAAGAAAGAAAAAAACAATGAAAATATATAAATCTTCATTGAATTAAACTATCGCCTTTAAATGATTTATTGTGATACTATCGCCCTCCCCCCAGTGTTAGGAAGAAACAAAAAAAGGAATAAGTTTATCAGCAGAACAAATGTATAGTAAGTTGTTCACCGAGGTACATAAAAGGCATTTGAAATAGTATTGTTAATCAAGGTACAGGAGTAACAAACAAAAAGACTAGACAATAGCGGTCAATATGTTTAGAGTTTATGGTCAGTTTCAGGAGTGGTAATGAGTTTTGCAGCAGTTTGCAACAGTTGACGACAGTTGCAAGTTTGACATAGTTGAACGCAGGTTGTGGCTTGGAGCAAATCGAGAGGAGTTGACACCAACTGCTTTCTTCTTTTTCTCCAGTGTTTTATTTATCTATTTTTTTTATTTGTGAACTGGTGGTGTGCCCCCTCAGTCGCTGTCAATGTGAAAGATGACATGGCGGTAAGAAGATAAGATGAAATAGAAAGAAACCACGGAAAGAGCATCAGGGTTGACAGTTGTCAAGTGGTTGGTTGGTTGTTTTTGTTTTATGGCATATCAACCCTTTTCGGGTTATTTAATGCCGAATTCAAAGATTTTGAAGAAAATTTTTTTTAATAGAATATATTTGTTGTTTTCACGTCGGTTTCTATTTAACCCATAGTTGGAACCGTAACAGGTACTACCACTCCGGGTCAGAGTGGACCTGAGAGCAATGGTAATTAAAGGGTAGCTCCACACTCCCCAAAGCCCACAAGCTGGGGCCTCACCACTGGATATAGTTTAAGGTCATATCCAGGACCCCCTTTGAAGGACTTTTACCCTCTGCAGGGAGGCAGTCGGCGTATTCTAATGCCCCACCGACAGGGCCAGTTGTCAAGTGAGAGTGAGTGCACGTGTTCCCACAGTAATACATGATTGCAATGAATCAGCTAACAACATTGTTTTTCATTTAGAAAATTTAAAAGACAATAAATCTTAGAGTAAGGCTTTAAAAATCATTAAAATAAACTAACATTTAACAAAGGAAAGTATCTGGGAAACAGTCATTTCACACACACACGTGTGCAACATACTTGTGCACCTGTAGTTTATTGCTAGTGAGCAGTCAAGAAACAATTCAATTAAATAAAAGTTGATATATGATCTGGTCTTCATTCTTCCCATATGTATTACCGTTGATCTGTATTTTTGCATAGCCTAGTGGATGTTTAACTCAAGCGAATAACTTGTGTATGAAAATACTAGGAGACATGTTGGCAGTTTCAAAGGTTTTATTGGAGAAAGAAGTATGTTCACAAAGGGAGAGACCAAGATTAACTCCTTATAAAAATGCTACAATTCTTACTTAATTTTCTTACTTAGTTCAAAAATGGTCCATGATTGGACAATCTTGATGAGATGGACTTAGATCCCTACATTGTGTGGCCACGTCTTGCCTCTCAGCTTCTCCAACTGTTCCAATCCTCGAATATGTGATCATTTCTTATGTGTCACCAACACCTGCTTCTACCAGGTTTTCTCCAGCAGGGGTCTATGGACAAATTTATCTTTAGTTGACATTTAACAACTAAATATTTTCATTTACTAGCCAAATAGTAAAGTTACTAGCCAAACCTACATGATTTTTAGAATATGAAATCTTCATTCTGTGACGAGTATGTACATTATAAAGATTTTTATGTGTTTTTTTAATAAGTGTAATTCTAAATATAAAACAAATTTTATGTTGATACTTGAAGGTATAAACATTCTAATTTCTTCAGATATATTTTTTTAAACAGCCTTCGTTAAAAAAGAGTATATTGTTCTATTAAACTTTTGTTTAAATAATTTAACTTAATTTGTTTTATTAAATATTAAAATAAAAGTTGAAAAGGTATTTTTCACTCAGTAGTAAGGTTTGGAAGATTGTCAACGAAAATCAATCAAAACGTGGATTCCATGAACAAAGCTTCTCTAAATCAAAACGTGGATTCCATGAACAAAGCTTCTTTCTTAGAACTGCATGCCTGTGGAACTCTGTTCTGTCTGCCTGCTTCCCACCTGACTACAACTTGGATGTCTTCAAGTCCAACGTTAACAAATTCCTAATGAACCGCCCCCTTAAGTAAACATTTCATCAAATCTCCACACTAACGTAATGTACTTTCAATAACCCTTATCCCTGAGTCGCTTCCGGGCCTTGATAAGCGGTGACCACTGTAAAAAAAAGAAAAAAAAAAAAAAAAAAAGAAAGAAATGCAATCGCCAAAAGATAAGCATTTCATTATTTCTAGTCGCCACTTTGAAAAATCACTTGCAAATGCGACTGTTTCACTCGCAATGTAGAGCCCTGTCTAGGGAGCTGACCCTCTAAATTTATGCAAAAGGGATCACATCTGTTTGCCACCAGGCTGTCCCTACATATGATTAATGTAGCACTCACAAAATCTCTAACTACAGACATAGGGTCCTAATATCCAACATTTGGAACGAAAAACAAAAATGGCAACAAAAAGTCAGTTTGTCATATCAGGAACTTTGATTTATAATACTAGTACAATAAATGTTACGTACTGTAGGATTATACACAATACCAACATAAAGGAATAAGATGAGGAAATGAGTGAAGATTTGGTAATCATTTTTATTATGACGTTGAAGGATAAATAATGTGGTGTATTTACAAAAGTACAAAATAGTATGTTGCAGAAAAACTGTCTGTCCTTTGCCCTAGGCTTCTCTAAATATAATGTTCTGGTTTTGTATCGATTGGTAATAAGTCCATCAAACATTGTTTTAATACACCTTGCAAACATTGTTTCTGCTGGAGTTATGGAAGACGGAATATTGTTACTTGAGATTATACCACATACCCACAAAAGTTCTTGCATGACCTTTTTGGTAGGTGTACTCCTTACTTTATTAAGTATTCTATGAGCCGTTCTACCTGACTATTGGTTCTCAATATGGTATAGTGCAATCGTGATATGCATTACTACAGATGTTTGACAGAATATTTTTTATTTTCTATTTCATCATCATCATGTGCTGTCCTTCATGTCCGAAGACGACTTCCTGTGAACCATCATTCTCCACTTGTCACGATCGTGACTGAGAGTCTGCCAGCTTTCAGTGGGAATCAACCTGTCCTTTAGATTTCGTTTGACGGTGTCACGAAACCTGAGCTTAGGTCTGCCTATGCCTCGTACCCCATCTTCCAGTTGTGAAAACAGTATCTGTTTTGGTAGTCGGGAGTTCTCCATTCTGTTTACGTGCCCGGCCCATCTCAGGTTTTTCCGGATGAGCAGGTCATACATGCTTGGGAGGTTGGCTTGTGATAGGATCTCCCTGTTGCTGACAAAGTCATACCACTTGACATTTAAAATCTGCCGGAGGTGTCTCATCATATAGGTGTTGAGCTTGCGGGCTACCAGTTTGTACACTGGCCAAGTTTCTACACCGTATAAGAATGAGGAGAGGACGATGGCGCGATACACCAAGCATTTAGTTCTGAAAGTCGGGTCTTTATTTTGCCAGACCTTCTGTTTGAGTTTTCCATAGAATATGGAGGCGTTAGCCATTCTTGTAGAAATCTCCTCGTCCATTTTGTTGTTGTTCATGACGGTGGTCCCTAGGTATTTGAATTTGCTGACATTGTAAAGCTCCTGGTCTTGAATCTTAATTGGCTGGCTTGTTGCTGATGATCCAGCGGATTGTTGGTACATCATTTCGGTTTTCTTGATGTTAATCTTCAATCCGAAGGCCTTGGCTGATCCTGCGAAGCGAGTTATTATGTTCTGAGCATCCTCGTGATTATGCACTACAAATGCGGTGTCATCAGCAAACATAAGCTCCCGTACGAGTATCTTTGTTGTTCTATTTGCGGATTTGTATGCACTGACATTGAAAAGGTCTGCTCCCGGCCTAGAGCGTATAAAAACACCCTTATCACAATTTCTAAAGACATGCCGAAGCACAACTGACAGGTAGAGTGAGAAGAGGGTTAGAGCGAGGATGCAGCTCTGTCTGACACCATTCTGCACGTTGAACGAATCGGAGAGCTCGCCCTTCAGCTTAACTGTGGCTTTCATGCCTGAATGAAGGACTCTGACAAGGCTGGTGAAGTGTGCAGGAAAGCCAAGCTTCAGCAAGACTTCCCAAAGAGTGCTTCGATCCACTGTGTCAAAAGCCTTCGTAAAATCCACAAAGATCATGTACAGCCCCATATTTTGCTCCACACACTTTCCTGGATCTGTTTCAGTGAGAAGATCATATCCGCTGTGCCTCTGTTTGCACGGAATCCACATTGTGCCTCAAGTAGCAAGGTTTCAGCGTGCGCTATAAGCCGGTTCAGGAGAACACGAGCGAACACTTTCCCAGGGACTGAGAGCAGTGATATATCCCTGTAGTTACCGCACAGCCTGCGATCTCTCTTTTTGATTATGGTCACTAGCTGTGCATCTTTCCAATCTTGAGGGACAGTTGCAGTGGTCCAGGCACTCTGTATGATTGTGCAGAGAGTGCTAAGTAGTTTTTGTCCTCCTTGCTTGATGATCTCAGGGTATATTCCGTCAGACCCAGCTGATTTGCCATCCTGTAACATCAGCACTGCTTTGCAGATTTCATCTGAGTCAGGACATCTGTCTATCCAGTGCTGTGTCGGGAACTGCTCCAGGTTGATTATTGCTCCTTACTTTATTAGGTATTCTATGAGCCGTTCTACCTGACTATTGGTTCTCAATATGGTATAGTGCAATCGTGATCTGCTCTACTATAGATGTTTGACAGAATATTTTTTATTTTCTATTTACTAGATGTTAATTGTGTTCCGTAGTCTGATACAATGCAATCAAACTGGGCAAGCAACTCCTGTAAGTTCCATGATTAATTTTTTAGATTTTAATATTTCTGGTCATTTTGAGAAACTGTCTACCACAATTAGGTAATAGAAATCATTTAATAGACCAGCAAAATCTATGTGAATCCTAAACCAAAACTAAAGTCAGTTCTGGACATAAGTTCTAACTTTAAAGGAGCATATTTTCAATACCTTTGTCCTAGACTTGTCAAATACACATAGCTTCTCATGAGAATTTTTAGTCTCAAAATACCCAGGCGACTGGCATGAAATTATTTTTTTTGTAATGTGCAGGAATAACCATTCAATCGCCGTACATAACTATTTCATCACAAATTGATTACCTTTCTGAGGTGTGTCAATGGTTTTGTTTTTTTTTGTTTTAAAATAAAATTGTCATCTAACACTTTTTCTTTTATTTATTCAAGTGTTACTGGAAGCTTCCTTATGACATTACATAATGTATTTGTTGTTTTTGGTTTTACCTGTTTGTAAGGAGGGAATCACTATTTTCAAGGGAATCAGCATATTTTGGAATAAATCTAGGTAATCCATCAGTATAACTAATTTTTGACAATGGTAAAAACTTCATATAATTTTAAATGAGGAGAATGGTCCTCCGTCTAGGCAGCCATTGCAGTATGCATTGGTGATCCTGTTATTGACCCATAAATCGTAAACAGTGGCTTATAATTGTTTTATAATACAAAATGTCATTCATGCACAGATCCATGAAATTTGGTAACTGCAAAAATAATACCCAATGCTTCTTTCTCGATTTTGGAGTAACTTTTTTTCTGCAGGTAGTAACGTATGAAACGCATAGTAAATGTACTCAGTTTCATTGTAACAAATTTTACACACAAGGATCGAGTTGCAATGGTTTTCAGGCACATATACATTTATATATAAATCACAGATTTTTTAATCTATCAGTAAACAATAGAGAAAGAACACTAAGAAAGAGAGAGAAAAGAGGGAGAGATAGAGAGAGAAAAGAGGGAGAGATAGAGAGAGAAAAGAGGGAGAGATAGAGAGAGAAAAGAGGGAGAGGTAGAGAGAGAAAAGAGGGAGAGGTAGAGAGAGAAAAGAGGGAGAGGTAGAGAGAGAAAAGAGGGAGAGATAGAGAGAGAAAAGAGGGAGAGATAGAGAGAGAAAAGAGGGAGAGATAGAGAGAGAAAAGAGGGAGAGATAGAGAGAGAAAAGAGGGAGAGATAGAGAGAGAAAAGAGGGAGAGATAGAGAGAGAAAAGAGTGAGAGATAGAGAGAGAAAAGAGGGAGAGATAGAGAGAGAAAAGAGGGAGAGATAGAGAGAGAAAAGAGGGAGAGATAGAGAGAGAAAAGAGGGAGAGATAGAGAGAGAAAAGAGGGAGAGATAGAGAGAGAAAAGAGGGAGAGATAGAGAGAGAAAAGAGGGAGAGATAGAGAGAGAAAAGAGGGAGAGATAGAGAGAGAAAAGAGGGAGAGATAGAGAGAGAAAAGAGGGAGAGATAGAGAGAGAAAAGAGGGAGAGATAGAGAGAGAAAAGAGGGAGAGATAGAGAGAGAAAAGAGGGAGAGATAGAGAGAGAAAAGAGGGAGAGATAGAGAGAGAAAAGAGGGAGAGATAGAGAGAGAAAAGAGGGAGAGATAGAGAGAGAAAAGAGGGAGAGATAGAGAGAGAAAAGAGGGAGAGATAGAGAGAGAAAAGAGGGAGAGATAGAGAGAGAAAAGAGGGAGAGATAGAGAGAGAAAAGAGGGAGAGATAGAGAGAGAAAAGAGGGAGAGATAGAGAGAGAAAAGAGGGAGAGGTAGAGAGAGAAAAGAGGGAGAAATAGAGGGAGAAAAGAGGGAGAAATAGAGGGAGAAAAGAGAAACAAATAGAGGGAGAAAAGAGGGAGAAATAGAGGGAGAAAAGAGGGAGAAATAGAGGGAGAAAAGAGGCTGAAATAGAGGGAGAAAAGAGGGAGAAATAGAGGGAGAAAAGAGGGAGAAATAGAGGGAGAAAAGAGGGAGAAATAGAGGGAGAAAAGAGGGAGAAATAGAGGGAGAAAAGAGGGAGAGATAGAGGGAGAAAAGAGGGAGAGATACAGAGAGAAAAGAGGGAGAAATACAGAGAGAAATAGAGGGAGAAATACAGAGAGAAATAGAGGGAGAGATACAGAGAAAAGAGGGAGAGATACAGAGAAAAGAGGGAGAGATAGAGAGAGAAAAGAGGGAGAGATAGAGAGAGAAAAGAGGGAGAAATACAGAGAGAAAAGAAGGAGATAGAAAGAGAGAAAAGGAGAAATACAGAGAGAAAAGGAAATAGAAAGAGAGAAAAGGAAATAGAAAGAGAGAAAAGGAAATAGAAAGAGAGAAAAGGAAATAGAAAGAGAGAAAAGGAAATAGAAAGAGAGAAAAGGAAATAGAAAGAGAGAAAAGGAAATAGAAAGAGAGAAAAGGAAATAGAAAGAGAGAAAAGGAAATAGAAAGAGAGAAAAGGAAATAGAAAGAGAGAAAAGGAAATAGAAAGAGAGAAAAGGAGATAGAAAGAGAGAAAAGAAGGAGATAGAAAGAGAGAAAAGAAGGAGATAGAAAGAGAGAAAAGAAGGAGATAGAAAGAGAGAAAAGAAGGAGATAGAAAGAGAGAAAAGAAGGAGATAGAAAGAGAGAAAAGAAGGAGATAGAAAGAGAGAAAAGAAGGAGATAGAAAGAGAGAAAAGAAGGAGATAGAAGAGAGAAAAGAAGGAGATAGAAAGAGAGAAAAGAAGGAGATAGAAAGAGAGAAAAGAAGGAGATAGAAAGAGAGAAAAGAAGGAGATAGAAAGAGAGAAAAGAAGGAGATAGAAAGAGAGAAAAGAAGGAGATAGAAAGAGAGAAAAGAAGGAGATAGAAAGAGAGAAAAGAAGGAGATAGAAAGAGAGAAAAGAGGGAGAAATAGAGAGAGATAGAAAGAGAGAAGGGGGTGTATTGAAGGTAAAATCAAGCGATAAATATCTAGTCTGGAAAGAAAGGGAGGGAGAGAGAGATCAAAGGATAAATATGTTTTATTTTATACAGCATTAGTATGAAATTATGCTTTGGAATTTTTTAAATGAAAATTATTTAGATTCTTCGGATTACGGTTCTGATCTTGAATGTTGATTCTGCTAGGACTAGTGGCGCAAGTACTTGGTAAAAATCAGTTATAAAAGTTACACTCTTCTGGGGTAATTCTTAGTGCAGGTGACATTCAAAACACAATTGCAAATTATTTAGGACTTCTACCTAGTCATGGCTGATGAAACGAGAATATGCTATCCTCGTGGCTTAAATAAAGGGTTCTGTTTGAAATTCTGTGTAAATTCCAGAGTTCGACAGAAAGATTTGAGTTAGATAAGATAAACCTGAAGAAGGTTGACAAAAATGTTGTGCAAATAAAACTCAAGATGAGAACAGTAGTCTGAAGAATCCTAATAACACGGATTTGTACAGAATACATAAATAACAAATACTTAAAGAAAAAAAATGTCTAATAGAAAGGCATATTTATAAGTGATAAGCAGAAAATGTTACCTTTTCTTCTAAAAACTTAGAAGACGTAGGAAAACAAGACCAATAATGTCTCAGTAATTCACACAGAGCACTGTAAGTCTGTCGCAATTCTTCTTGGATGTCGGGTGGAATTATTTCTGGAATTATAAACCAATACAGATGAAAAGACGCATCAGTTTTTATAAATTAAAAAAAATTTTTTTTTTTTTTTAAAATAAATTCCATGTTACCTACAAGTAAGTCTAACATCAAAGGAATTTACAATCCACAACATTCCAGGAAAAAAACTTGGACCAAGTGTATTTTCAGCACCTCCTTAAAAGGACAGCTTTAACATGACACTCCATGTGATATCATTTAAATTTCACAAGTTTTTTTATGTAAAAAAAAAGAACACATTTTTATATTAATCTTTGTTCCATCAAAATATTTTCCATGAAAAAATCTGAAACAATTCATGGAGGATGAAAAGACAGAAAAAGGAGAAATATATATAATGATAGGGATTGGAAACATATTCATTTTTATGCTCATTTAAAAAAATGGTTGTTTTACTTACTATAAATGTGTACAATTGTTTTATCACTTTACTGATATTATATATACACTTCTCTGTATATGTGTTTTTTTTTTATTATTATTTTTGTACCAGTGGAACATTCATCAGCGCTAAATATACACAAAAATCAAAATACCAAAAGTCATATCAATCTATAGATAGTCCCTCTCACTGACAGTTTGATACATTCACAATTTTGGAAGGCTTTTTTTTAATAGCCAATCATCATATGTTACGCACCACATACATAACGTATAATCATCATATGTTACGCACCACATACATAACGTATAATCATCATAAATGTGTAGTAATTTCATTTATTTCAATATTCATGAACAGTAAAACTTATTAAAAAAAAGTCGATAAAAATTCATGATCATTTAGTTACTATTGCAACTAAAACATGTTCTTTGCGCATGCGTAGGGAAAGGGAGAACTCAGTTTTTTTTATGGTGTTCTGCATGGAACTAAAACCGCTACCAGTACCAAATTCAACTGTAAAAGTGACATTCTTCTTTTGAAGGTTCCATTCTCAACAGGGTTGCAGAGTCAAATGGTAAAAGTTAGACTCCCAGAATTCCGAGGATTCCGACTCCTTTGATATCTAACTTTGACTCCTGACCCCTATGTGGAAATGTATTCTGCAGATCCAGATACCAGCCTCCCACACCTATTCAGCAAGCATTTTATAATTACTTTTCATGTATATCATTTTTTACATTTAACATTCACTTGTATGATAAATATACTTGCATATGCACTCAACCAGCTTTATAGAATAAGTTAAGATAACAAAGGGATAAAAAAAAAAAAAAAACTTACAATGAAATTTTATTATGCTATCAGTTCAAAACAGAATACAATATTTAACGATAGGGAAACCTCTTTAGGTCATGGCATTTCGAAGCCAAACACTTCATCAGAAGAGGTGAGTAAAAACACATTATACAGAGAAGAAATTTTTTAAAAGATAATATTGCCTTTATTGAAAGAGGATCAAAGGAAAAACAAGAAACTGTACTGAGACTAAAGCCGCCTTCAGGACTGCCAGCAATTATCGTAAAAGAGTAATAAAGAATGCGAGAGAGTTGTACGCTCAGCCCGTTAAGTCCAAAGTAGTTGAACAGCGCCTCGGTTCCCACCAGTTTTGACAAATAACAAACAGTGCCCTGAACAGAAGCGTGTACTCTATCCCAACTATCATCAACGGACCTGATGTAATCTTGTCAGCATCAGACAAAGCCAAACTCTTTGCCAAGAACTTTGCAACTAATTCTACCTTATGCGACCAAGGCCGTCAATCCTCCTTTATCAGAAAACATGCTATGCGACATACAAATATCTGTGCATCATGTTGACAAGCTAATCAAAAACCTTGATTCCAGTAAAGCAACTGGCCCTGACAGCATTCCAATTAAAAGCTTCAACCAGAACTAGCTCCCATACCTACAAAGCTGTTTAAGCATTGTCTTAAGAATTGCTTCCCAACATCCTCTGAAAAACCTCATCAGTATGCCCCGTATTTAAGAATTCAGGTGATCGGTCATCTCTCTTTCAATACAGACGAATAAGTCTCTTGTGCGTACTGAGTAAGTTGCTGGAATCTGTTAAGTAGTCAACCACCTCAGCAAAAATAACCTTAGTAGCATGCAATAGTTTCCGTTCTGCTAGATATACAGCAGATGTGCTAACAGTTATATCTCATAAGATTTGTGAATTTCTCAATGAAGGCTTCCTTTCCAGGGCAATTGCTCTTGACATATCAAAAGCCTTTGATAAGGTATGGCATAAAGGCTTACTTCACAAGATGTCCAGCTACAGTATAGTTGGAAATGTTTTCTCAATTATTAAATCATTTCTTTGATATGTTCATAAGAGTAGTGGTTGATGGGCATAAATCAGAAGCTCACAGTATTGATGCTGGAATCCCTCAGAGGTCCATCTCTCTTCCTGATCTACATCAATGATCTTCCAAATCACATCCTAGGATCATTCAAAGATATTTATGCTGACGACACTACCATCAATGGCAACACATCAAAGGTCGTAAATGACCAAGTTCTTTCTGCTTCTCTCTCCTCTGATCTTGAGCATATGGTGCAATGGGGAAAGAGGTGGTTGGTTACATTAATGCATCTAAAACCAAGCTTCTATCTTTACATTATCAACGTTCTGATCCCCATCTGGCATCAATTGAAATGAATGGCTCTCATCTTAGGGAGGCTCCATGTTTTACAAGCGTCTGGGACTGAACTTTACTCATGATCTGAAATGGAACACATACATCAAATCCGTTGCTGAGATCATTGGAAAAATGGTTGGATCATTCTACCACTCCAGTAGATATCTCACTGCTAATGCAATTCTGTATCTATATAAGAGCGAGATACAACCAAGGATGGAATACTGTTGCCACATCTGGGCAGGAGATGCTAGAAAAACCTTATCGTGCCTTAAAGTTCAAAATAGACTTCGTAGCCTAGTGGGGGATGCCCTTTTCTCTTCCCTGTACCCAGTTTCTCACAGAAGAGATGTTGCGGATTTGGCAAAGTGATATTTATTTCTATTTTATTTTTAATATTACAACAAATTTTTACTGGATATAAAGAATACAATTTTCAAGGCCTTTTCAGGACATTTTCCATAAATAGGATTTTTCAAGGTAATAAATAGAAATAAGGTTTTTTTTCAAGCAAAAATAAAAATTCAAAGACTTTTAAGTCTGTGCAAACTCTGTGAGAAACTTACGTTGAAGATCTTGTTGAGAGGTTCTCTGCATTAAGCTGCCTCCTGGTGAAAGCTCCCCAAGTACAGTGAGAGCAATTTGGGGAGAAAGGACCTACAAGAAAAACCGAGAAAAAGAAGTGCAACAACATTTGTGTAAAATTAAAAGAAACAGAAATGGTTCTTATTAACAGGAAAATTATTCATATGATTTGGATTATTCCAATTATTATTCTTATTTTGAATTTTATTTTCACATTTAAGCTATGACCTTCTTCAGGCATATGTTGTCAAACTCTAGAATCTTTCTGCTAAACTTGGGAATCTGCACAGAATTTAAAAAATGGAACCTTTTATCCACAGAAGTAACATGTTCTTGTTCCCTTCAACCAGTAATTTGCAATTGTATTTTGAGTGTCGCCCACACTGAGGATTGAAGCTTCAACCTCCAGAAGAATTGTGTAACTTTACAACTGAATTTTACCAAATACTTTAACCACTATACTTGGTAAAATCTAAATATAAAGTTAGCAAGACGAAAACAATAATCCTAAGAATCTAAGTATGAATAATCAATCTTCATCTCAAAAGTTCAGAAACATAAGGACAAATGTTAGTTATATCTTTCTTACATTAAACACCGATAATCAGAAACATTTTGTTCACATTACAGTATACTAAGATGTATTTACATATTTTTTCATTTTTTAATGTCAGAAAAATAAATTACTGAAGAACAGTTTATAGATAAGTTAGTCGCACTAATTAAATATATATTTTGCTGCTCATTCGGAATAACAAAAATCTAAAAACTGAATTTCAACTAAAAACCAATGTTATTTACTTAATTGTCATGTTGAAATTACTATTACTAAATTATTACATAAACAATTTACTTTCTCGTTCCAACATTCTGTCATTATTTTGAAATTTCCTGGCTTTATGCAGTTATCTCCCCTGCTATTATAAGATCTATTCAGTTTATTTAAGTAAAACCTGCAATTTTTTCAAAAGCAATTTTCATTAATAATTAATTTTCTACTTTACCGGTTTTTTTTTTGTAATTTTTGGACGCGCTACTAATTTCAACATGACAATTAAGTAGATAAGATTGGTTTTAGTTGAAATTCAATTCTCATTATTATTCCAAACAAGCACTTATATTTCAATAGTACTCCATACATTAGTAGAGCCTTATGATAAAAGAAAATATTGTAAATGGCTATACAAAAATGTCATCATGGTTTGATCATAGATGATCCTTAAAATATATTAAAAACATATTTAACTCATTATTGAAGTTTCCACCTAATGATCTTTCAGAGCTAAATGCTTTAAAGCAAAACTATTTAGAATTTAAATATTTTTCAATTCAGATACAATAAGCTTTTTTTAGGTTTGAGAAATTTGGCAGATGAGGATGGACAACTTGAATTATTCTCCTCTTGATTATTTTTATATTTTGACACTTCAGCATTTTCATGTCAAACTTGGGAGCCTGCACAGAATTGAACTGTTTGTTTAATTCACATGAGTAGATTATTCTCATTTGATCAGCCAGATGCATACCATCAACTTCCAGATAGCCATATAGCAAAATAGTTTATAAAAGTTGATTAACAAATTTTTTTTTTTAAAATAATGATAGACTTTTGGAAGTCGATGGTGATACTACAGCTGATAAAGCAAAATGATATTTAAAACTTATGCAACAGACTGGCAAAATGTCTTATCAAGATGCTTGGACTCAACTAAAAAAAAAAAAAAAAAAAAAAAAAAAAAAAAAAAAATGATGCGTCCATTCAATTCTGTGCATTTAGTGATAAAAATCATCATCACCTGGTTTTGATATGTCAATGCCTCACATCTGCTCTCCATGTGATCAGACTCAATGGATCGACATCAGTCACATTACATACAGTTAGATCCCTTCTTCCTCTAGTAGCCATGATATCCAGACACATTATCAAGTTTATGCAAGAGGTAGCATGCTGTACATTTTCGATCGACTGAAACGTTAAGTGCATAAGGAATCCATAATCCGAAGAATACCAAGTTTCTGATAAAGTACAATCGATTATTCTTATTTGCAGTGGCACAAACACGTGATCATGTTGTGATTATTAAACCGAAGCAGTTGTAGATCAGAAGTGTTCGTGGAGAGGAGGGAGGATATGTTTCATTTCCAACTAAAATGTAACACTGACCAAATATACTTTTATTTCCGAGAAGTTATGTTAATCATTAAATATTTCAAATTTTGCCTTAAAAAAAAACATTTTGCCTTAAAAAAAAATTGTATACAACTTCTGAGACACACAGATAAGCTCTCCATCTTTTTAACGATTTTTATGTGCAAATCACGCAGGACATATAGTCAGCAACACATGGAAATTATAAAATGCACGCTGGGATTACTTACACCAGCTTTATAACTCTTGACCCTTCCTCCCTCTCACATTCCATGAGTGCTATTTCCGACAGAGAGGGAATATTACATGTCTGAATTTTTTGAGTTGAGGATTGGTTATTAGTATTATTTAGATTCTTAGTGTACTCTCTAGAGCAAGCATCTCAAACTCAAAGTTCGTTCAGGGCCATAAGAGTCGATTTGTATTGTCACAAAGGCCGCAGAAATTGAACACATTAAATAAAATTTTTGCTATTTTTTTTTATCAATTTCGAAACATACGTAATATACATCAAATAGTGTATATGTCGTTCAACAAAATATAACGAAAATTTGACGATCATTATCTTTTTCAATACAATAGCAAAAAATGCATCGTACATAAATTCCAAACTGACATCCATCAACAAAAATCATTTGTATGGGCTGCAAGCATGTTTATGATGGTCCGCGTGTTTGATATGCCTTCACTAGAGTACTTGGAAAAAACAATTATAAAAAATGATATTCTCCGGAGGTTATATCAACCGAAACGTTGTGAAAATGACACTCAAGATGAGAACACTAGTTCAAAGAATCTAAATAAGACCAAGAGGGGGGAATAATTGCTGTTTTTCTGGGCCAGCTGTTTTGACTGGATGGTATGTGAAGATTTTCAATCGTATTATCCATTGTCTTTCAACTGCCAACCTAGCCATAGTTAACACTTTTACTTGAGTAGATAACCATGATAAATAACTTTGATAAATAACTTATTAAAAAAAAAAATCATCCTATTAAAAAAAAAAATCATAACTATTAAATTCTCAAGGCAACATTCATCAGAATGATGCAACAATCTAGGAAAGCTATCAGTCCATTCTGTAACAAGTATTTTCTAGAAATATCTCTTACTTTAAAAAAAAAAAAATCAAAATATAAGCCATCTCTGTAAAATTCAGAGAGAGATTAACCGGAATTGTTGTTGTATTTTCTATTTTCTCTTCTCGAAAGATCATGAAACAAATTAGACAAAGAAATTTAAGTCAAAAGATGACTCACGTGAGGTAGACTTGGGACCCACTGTGGCATTTTTTGATGAATAATTTGAGCTGCCTGCACGATTTCATCACCCGTTGAGTAGATCGAAGCAGAAACTGGGGTTGGACCATGCAGATATCGTTCCATTTTTGTTAATCGTAATGAGGTAGCAGTAGAATTCTTTTCACCTTCGAGGTCAGTGTATTGAATTTTTTCTTGAATTCTGGCCTGAAATACAAGTAATAATTATACAGTATGGGTTATAGTCATTAACAGAATTATACAGATAAAAATAACACAATTAGTTTTTATTTGCATTTTTAATAACAAAATTAAAAAATATAAGTTTTTATACTATTTGAAATTTTACAAGAAATATATTTATGAAATTATAAAAAAATTTTTTTGTAATTTTAAACCTAAAAATTTTTTATTTGAATTTATACAAATGTTTCTGAAAGTATAAAAATAAAATTATTGAAATCAAAATAGCAAAATTACATAAAAAAAATAAAATTTCATAAATCCAATAAAGTATTTCATGTATCCAATAAATAACATTCGCAAAATAGTTGGCTTTCATTCTCCTCTGCCACAAAAATTCTTCAGATGCCTATCGAAAAAAAACTAATTGTATTCTTTTTATCTGTACAATTTTTTTAAATTTTTATTGTATACTTTTCAAAAATGTTCTTTTCTATTTTATTTCAATAAATCGCTTCACAATAAAAATACTGAAGACCAATAAAAATTAAGTGTCTTGTCACCACTTCCAGTAGCGCTACACTGGAAGTTAGGAAGTACGTTAGCTGACTATAACTACAGAATATTATATTTACAATATCAGACACATTTAGTTCACAGAATTGAAAGCTTACAATTCAATTTCAGTTCAGTGGCTCCAAACCATAAGGCTGCATAGCGTCTTTATATAAGAAAAAAATGGAGATAAATCTTCAACAATGTACTGGCTTGATGTGAATGTAGTTCAGAGTTTGACTGAATAGTAAATTAATTAAATTTTTTTTATTAAAAACCAACTCGATAATTTTCCATAATTTTTGGTGTACACTAATAATTCTCACATAAATATATCCATAAGTTTTCATGCTTTTTTATTCTGAATTATCATATTTCATATGGGAACTTATACAGTTTAATTAAGACATTAAAAAATGAAAATATCGAAAAAAATTTCACTTAATTTGATCGAGTAGCTTTTTTGTTTGTTTTTTTTTTTACAGTGGAAAAACATGTTTTTATGACAGCACGTTGAAGGTAGACATTTTTGAAATTTTAAATTTTTTGTTTGGATTTTTAGAACTTGCCACGGGAAGATAACTCAATTTACAGCGCCGACACTCCCTCCCCATCTATAATACTAACTTTTCTTCCTAAAGATCAAACCTTTTGCTCGGTATCAAATTTTTTTTTTTTTTTTACAGCAAAAAAACAGTTTTTTTTTTTGGAGAACTTCATTCTATAACAGATACGTACAATTTAAACTATATATATTTTTTTTTAATATTTTCATTTTTTAATGTCTTGATTAAACTGTACAAGTACCTTCATATGTATATCTTTATATAAATAAACACAAGTAATCTTAATGTAACCTACATAGAATTTAGTAGTTTTGTTTTGCAGCATATCAATCCTTTTTGGGTTGTTTAATGCTGAATACAATCATTTTGGAAAAAAAGTTTTTATGCTTCAAGTTCTGAATATCTTCAAATATTTATTTATAAAGTTTGGTTTGGTTGTTTTATGGCATATCAAACCTTTTTGAACTATTTAATGCCAACTCCAGTCATTTTAGTAAAAAATTTTATGTCTCAGGTTATTCAGACTTTAAAATATTTATTCATGCTGTTTAGTTTGGTTGTTTTGTAGAAGAAAATTGATTGATATTTTTGTTTCTGATTGTGCTAAATATGATTGTGTTTGGGAAAGGAAAACAAAACAATAGCATCAATGTTTTGTGTATATTCGATGAAGACGTCAATATCTTTAGACAGCCTAATCTGGTCGCACCAAATAAACTACATAAGAACAATAAAGTTGAAAAGTAACACAAGAAAGAAAAAAAAAAAGAATGATTACTTTCTTCTCAGCAGGTTGATAAAGATTATTATTTGTATTCAATTTGGATTTGTTGGCACTTTGTTCCCCATTCAAATGAGCCGTAGACGATGGTTCACCAGAAGCATTTGAACCAGCTAGGTTATCAAGTTCTTGCTGTTGAATGTCACAGGTTTTAAGCACCATAGTCGAATGATGATTGAAGCGGCGGATGATCGATAAATTAGCTGGATTCACACTACCACGACTTTCTTCCGTTACAGAACCAAAGCCCTGAAAATAAAGGAAATTTAAATGTCACATTTTACATTAAATTATTAAAAAAATATGGGAAAATTGAAAAAAAAATGAAATTTGGTTTTTATTTAGAATTTAACCAAATTATTGTTAGTGTCCTTCCGTCTAGACAGACGATGGAGAATTGCACCTAAAGGTTGTCATGAGTGGTGACAGCTGTTGCAGTGACTGAGCAGAGTGATATGGGAGAGGGAGATTCTGCATGGGTCTGCTCAGTCACAATTCAACCTAATTAAAAAAAAAAGAAAACTACAGAAAAATACTTATGATGTACATGCTTATCATGAAATGGAAATATCACATTCTAAAAATCATGTAAACTTTTATTTTTAAGAAGAAAATCATTTTTAAGCAATTCATGAGATTTCATCAGCATTATAACAAATTTAGTAACTATGAATTATTGTTGTCTCCCTTAGTTTTTGATATATATATTTTTTTCTATGAAAGTATATTAAAATAAAAAAGAATATAGATAGATTTCTATCAGTCGTTCTGTTTATAATTGTTTATTTTTGAAAAAAAAAACAACAAACTTACAGCCATTGAATTATAAGTGGTTTGCCACACTTATAGGTAAATGTACACTGAACAGATACCATAATACTTAAAGTTACATTCAAATTTTGATATATCTTAATTTAAACGCAAAAAAAAAACAAAAAAAATTGGGATGCTGAAAATATACACAGTAAGCCAATGTTTTATTGTCGCGTTGATTATTTATTTGTAGCACAATTTAAAAAACATTTTCGGGGTTATTTATTTATGTTGGTAGTGTAGAAGAAAATGTATGAATGTTTTCAAGAAAGGTGTATTAAAAAATGGAGAATAATAAATTTAAAAAAAAAAAGGAAGGCGGTGGGTAAATCGCCATTGTGAAATGCTCTTATGGGTGTCAATGGGTTAAAGTAGATTTATTGGGAAGAAAATTGTATTAAAATAACTTAAACATAATACGGAAACAAACGATGTACTAAAAAAAAAAAAAAAAAGCAGAAAGTATTAACAATTGTTTATTTGGATAATTTAAACACAAACAAAAAAATTGGGACGCTGAAAACGTACACATTAAAACAATGTTTTATTGTCACGTTGATTATTTAGTATAATATATATCGTATATATGAAACAGGTCGATGATTATACATATTATTTGTAATTTTATGTTTGCTTCCCATACCTTGAAGTTTTTTTATTCAATAAATTTAAGATATTCGCTTTTCTAAGGACATCCGTTTGTTTCAACAAAACCAGTCCAGCGATTTGTGTTTATTTGTTTATGCTGTTATGGGTTTATGTTTATGTATGCATGCACAACCGGAGGAAGTCGTAAACCAGATGTTGGGTTACAACACCCGTTACAAGGTCATTTGAGTTTTATAATTATATAGATTGAGATAACCTGCCTGCATGCATTTCATAGCCACTTAACAATTCTTAACCTTCAAATGAAAGCAAAAAATGAGTAAATTGCAAAACACATACACACACATAAAAGAGTAACATATAGCCAGTACTCTATGTTTTATCTAAACTTTTCTTGCACTCCACGTTGAGAACTCCTAGTTTAGAGTTTCTCAACTTTTTTTTATATTTGTTATGAGCATAAATTCTTTTAAGGGTCTTTTTTGTTCCTGCTGAACAGTGCGCAAATGAGACTACTGAATGATTCAAAACGGCAATTGAAGTACATGTTCCCATGCGGAAATTTTATACCAAGCCCCACTCTCCCCAATGGTTTACTTCTACTTGTGCAGCTGCCATTGCCCAAAGGCAGCATGCGTACCGCAGATTTAACTGACATAAGTCCAGTTCAAGCAGACAGAAGTATATAGAACCCAGAAGTAACTGTAAGAAAGAAATAGAGCCAGCTAAGAGAGAATTTACTGAAACCACCAAAAAACACATCGAAGCACAGAAATTAGGAACCCGTGACTTCTGGAAAATCTACAACAGTGTAGTAAATAATAGGCAATCACCAATTACCCCACTATCCAACAATCATGAGGTTTTTTGCTCAACAACCGAAAAGGCTAACATGCTTGCCAATCGGTTTGCCTTCAACTCCACACTGGACCCTGCTAACCACCCCCTCCCAGACTTTCCTTTGCGGATAGACGCCACACTAGACGATCTGAAAATCACCTCTTCTCAGGTGCATGCTATCATAAAAAAATCTTGACACTTCAAAAGCATGTGGACCTGATCTCATCCTGGCTGTGCTATTAAAAAAGTGCTCCGCTAAAGTAGCTCCAGTTCTCTCCAAACTTTACATCAAATGCCTTAATGAATCTTGCTTTCTTGCCTGCTTTAAAACTGCTTCGGTGGTACCAGTTTTCAAGAATTCTGGCGAAAGAACTAATCCAGTAAATTATCGCCCCATTAGCCTCCTCCCAATTTTTGCCAAAATATTTGAGTTCATAATTAACCAAGCTCTAGTCCATCACCTTACAGATGCTAAACTTCTGACCGACCAACAATACGGATTTAGGCAAGCCCGTTCCACAGCAGACATCCTAACTGTAATCTCTGAACGTATATACCATTCACTGGACAAAGCAGGGGAGGGTAGAGCGATAACTCTAGATATATCTAAGGCTTTTGACAGGGTATGGCATGAAGGTCTTCTTAGGAAAATCAGATCATACGGTATCACTGGAAGAATACTTAACATAATTAAATCCTTAGATAAGAGAAAAATCCAGGTTGTCCTCGACGGTCGTACATCTAAACAATATGATATAAATGCAGGAGTGCCTCAAGTGTCTATCCTTGGACCTCTATTATTTCTAATATTCATAAATGATCTTCCTGACAAAATTGTCTGTGAGATGGGTATATATGCTGATGACATCACACTCTATAACAGACATGACAAGAAAACAAATGAACACATATCTAAAGAAATGGCAGAAACACTAGAGGATGACCTCCAATCTGTAGTGGAATGGGGACAAAAATGGATGCTCACATTCAATGCTGCCAATTCTAAACTTGTTTCCTTCAATAATTACAAGAAACCTTCTCTATCACAAATAGCAATGGCCAAAGACTCTTTATCTGAAAGTACATCTTTTAAACTCCTCAGCCTAACGTTCACAGGAAACATGAGTTGGAACAATTACATTGAGAGCATTGCCAGGACCACTGTGAAGAAGGTAGGTTCTCTCTACCGTGCTAGAAAGCTACTAACGCTTGAAAGTATCCTGTACCTCTATAAGGCCACCATTCACCCATGTATCGAGTATTGTTGTCATATTTGGGCTGGTGCATCTGCTACTAGTCTCTCACTCCTAGACAAGGTTCAAAAGAGTCACGAACCTGATAGGTCTTGAACTGTCATCTAAGCTTCAGCCTCTGTCCCATCGATGAAATGTAGCATCCCTCTGCCTGTTCTAGAAGTACTTCAACAGTGAATGCTCTGACGAACTGCAAGCACTCGTACTCCCTCAACGTAAATACCCCCGACAAACCTGACAAGCAGCTAAATCCCACTCCTTCACAATAGAGATCCCTAGATGTAAGAGAGCCTTCTACTTCAGTAGTTTCTTCCCCAGAACCGCTAGACTTTGGAATTCCCTTGCGGGTTCCTGCTTCCCCAACTGTACTGACATGCAGAAGTTCAAGTTTAACGTGAACCGACATCTTGCTGCGCAACTCCCCACATAGTACCCCTGTAGATTATCTCATTGATAGTAGCCCCCTACATAAAAGTGGCAATGTGCCTTGTTTGGGGTGAAAATGTAATAATAAAAAAAAATCTTTTTAAAAAAGCCAGGGTCTGGATTATGAATAATTACCCGCCGTTGTTCAGGGGTATGGACAACAAAATAGAGTTTAAAAGTGTGTATATAACATCTTTCCTTTAAAACTTAATTCTATTTCCCTCTCCCCTAGTCAATAAGGAATCTCCTCCTTTAACAGAACAGATACTACTTTGAAATATTTGCAGAAATATAAAAAATCTACATAAACAACAACTTAGGTAAAAGTGTGGGAAAATGTGCCATTGGTCATTCTTTGTCACCATGACTAGAAAATGTTTACCCTACTCTTAACTAGAATCATCAATCACCAGAATACCACATTTACTCTGGAGGCAGTCCTATTTAAGTTTCCCAAATCATTCAAAAATTTTTATTGAAAATAAATAAAAAGCATTTCATTGGCAAAAATCATGAGGCGGAAAAAAAAAAACAAATAAAAAATTTGGTTAATAAGACCTTCCTAATCTTCATAAAAATAACAAAACTTTTGCCATTACATGGAGCTATCAAAACAAAAACTCAATTATAAAAAGGCATAAATCAAATGAAGATTTTAGAAGGTGATAAAGAATTCTTTCAAAAATACCAACTCTGGGAATATCAATCTGTTTTATATATTACATTTAATGTTACTAAGATTAAGCTCCTTTCCTTTAACAACTACAAAAAACATTCTCAACCAACAATTACCATAACAAATAACACTACTTGAGAGCCCATCTTTCAAACTCCTTGGCTTAAGATTTACAGGCAACATGAATTGGAACAAATACATTAAGGATATTGTTAAGGCTGCTGAAAAGAAAGTGGGCTCTCTCTACCATGCTAGAAAATTACTCACACCAGAGAGCATCCTATATATTTACAAAGCTACCATTCGCCTATACATGTAATACTATTACCACATCTGAACTGATGCATTTACCACTAGTTTAACTCTTAGACAGGGTCCAAAAATGAGTACCAAAACTTAATAGGACACTGTCAGTTAAGCTCCAACCCCTGTTCCATCACCAAAATGTTTCACAAGTACTTTAATGGAATGAATGTATTTTGCAATGTGATATAACTAGCACAAGTCTTTTTGCTAGTATATAAAATATATTTTTAAAAAATTGAAACAAATTTATAAAAAAAGCGAAAATAAATTTCAAGTGTTCAAGTTGTATCAATATTACAAATCAAAACGATGCAATTCAAAACACCTAATTAACAAATATCAGTTTAACAATACGTAAGAAATTTATTTATATGGTTTTAAATTTTTGAAATGATGATTGGTTATTCGGATTATTCGGATTCTTCTGACTACTGTTCTCATCTTGAGTGTCATTTTCATGTTTCGGTTGATGCAACCTCAAACCTTCTTCAGGTGTAACTTGGGAATCTTCATGGAATTTTGAACAGAACCCTTTAATCAACAGGAGTAGCATGCTCTTGTTTCGTCAGCCATGACTGGGTAAAAGTAATTCGCAATTGTATTTTTGAGTCACCCACATTGAGGATTGAACCTTCAATCTCCAGGAATGTAATTTTTACAACTGAATTTTATCAAGGGTACTTGTACAGTTTAATCAAGACATTAAAAAATGAAAATATCAAAAAAAGGTTATATTGTACGTATCCGTTATGAAATGAAGTTTTCTGAAAAAAACATTTCACTTAATTTCATCAAGTAGTGTATTTTTTACAGCAAAAAAACAATTTATGATACAAAGCAAAAGGTTCGATTTTTAGGAAGAAAACCTAGTAATAAAGACGGGGAGGGAGTGTTGGCACTTTACATGGAGTTATCTCCCCATGGCGTGTTAAAAATTTCCATAATGGCTGACTTCAACGTACTCTCATAAAAACGTGTTTTCCCGCTGTAAAAAAAAAAACAAAAAAAAACTACTTGATCAAATTAAATGAAATTTTTTTTTTGAGATCTTCAGTTCAAAATGGATACGTACAATATAAACTTTTTTTTTTTTTTCTTCAATATTTTCATTTTTTAATGTCTTGATTAAACTGTACAAGTACCTTTACAAGTACTCTATCCACTACAACATAAGTCATTTTGGACAATTCTAGTATGAATTTTAGGATTCTTAAACCTATTTTTGTCTCTAGATGTAAAGATCACCATTTTTTACTATTTATTATTACTATCTATATAGCTATAAAAATGAAATTGTGGGTCTGTGCATACATTTCCCTACCAAACTACTGTCAATTTTCAATCCACAGACTTGAGGAGTATTGAGATTTGGGTAAAAAAAATTTTTTTAATTGGTTTACGGCCAGAAATTTGGCTGCCAAGGTGTCAAAGTTCAATGATTTGACCTGTGAAAACTCTACCAAACTCCTCCACCAACTTTGGGTCTAAACACTTGAAATATAAGATGTAGGTTACTGGGACATGGATCAAACTTTTTCATTTGATTTGAGCCCAAAACAATAAATTTAAGGGGTCAAAGTAAAAAAAAAATGACCTCTGTGGTGTTTACCAAATTACTCAGCCAATTTTTGGTCTAAACATTTGAAGTTTTACATAAAGTGTATTCAGACATAGGGCAAGCTTTTTAATCAGTTTTTAGCCGAGAATTTTGCTGCCAAGGGGTCAAAATTCAAAAGATTTGACCATTGCTGTCTCTAGCAAACTATTCAGCCAACTTTGGGTTTAAGCATTTGAAATTTTATATAAAAGGTATTCAGACATGCAGCAAG